>NW_027497755.1:0-141407 GCF_021521415.1 Bidens hawaiensis | reverse complement strand
ATTAAGTAGTTGATCACAACATGTTTATTAATCTAAGGTGAATGAACGAATATATAACTTGCATTAAACAAATGGTTTTTAAGAGGTTACTATAGAAAACAAGATAGTTGTTTAATACTTAATAATGTATTATTCTTTGAAGGTTAATTAGATTATACAAATTTGTTTGAACAACACATTAAATGACATTATGACATACAACAAACAACTGAAAATCAGAAGAAGGTTTAAAAGTTTGATGGAAAGTGAGTGTATGGGTAGGGGCCTTTTTATTTGCGAAATTCTGATGAAGTTGGTAGTGTATTAATAGTTTAGTATATTTTGTTAAGTTTCATGTACTATAATATAATTAAGTGAAGTATATACTAAGGGTATTATTTATATTATTCTTGTATACGTCTCATAAATTGTGTAGAAAAGATTATTCCCATGTTTTTAAGACGTACTTAATCAACATTTCACTTCAACAAATGTGATCTCTCTTATGGGGAAAGGGGAGTAAGCGGGTAGTGCCCTGCAGGTATAATACCCGTATCGTGTTTGTCTGAAGGATTACCGGTTGTGATTTTATTCAACGAGCGATGTTATTATTTGTATCGCAAAACTTTTTTTGATTCTCCCGTCTATTCCCTCTTGAAACAATAACGATTTTTAAAAAGTAGCCTTTCGAAAGAATAATATCTTCATTGTATTTCGGGCTGTCTACACGATAACTTTTCATGAGAACTTGTTGACCTCGTTCATGATCAAGTGGCACGAATCCTTTTTTAGATGTAGCCGTGTTTTCGTCTTCAAGTTGGCCAATGCTATTCTTAAAAAAAGGTTTCTTTCGTCTGAAAATACTATATTCATCGTCATCAATAAGAGGATATCACCCCACCCCAATGGTCGTATTGACCCCACACAATGACTATTTCAATGGGGTTGTATAACCTGAAATTGGGTACCTGATTTCAAATTGACAAACTACTTCAAGACGTTAGACTTCAAAGCAAGCCAAGATATCGAAAAGAAATACCATAACACTGCATCTATGCAACTTAGCCAAATGTAATAGAGAATTTAAGAACAAATAATATGCAAACAGACAATGGACCACTGAAGCTAAACTAATGCAAGAAAAGCTAGCAATCATATTTGCCGCACATTCTTAACTTGACCAGTGTATTCGCCTATTTAATTCATAATATTTGACTTTAACAAAACAAGTGAGTGAATTGCCAATCCAAATATTTCGATTCGTTCCGGTGAGCACTTTTGATATGTGCTAGAGACAAAGGGTCATCATTTGTTTAATTAAATTCAATGGTCTTTTAATATAGAAAACACGTGAAAAGTTTTTAGAAAACAAACTAACATGCCAAACATAGTTGCATCTTATCCCCACAAACATTAAGTTTAAATGAGTATCCAGTACCTGCTTATACACATGCAGTTTATATCTTTATAACAATCAATATTATATAAATAAAGGGGAAGAGGGTGAGGGAGAGGGGATGTTGTTTATAACACCAAACTTTTGCAAAAACAATTTTATATTAAGTTTAAATGAGTATTTAGTACCTGCTTATACACATGTAGTTTATATCTTTATAACAATCAATATTATATAAATAGAGGGGAAGAGGTTGAGGGAGACGGGATGTTGTTTATAACACCAAATTTTTGCAAAAACAATAAACAAAAATCGTTTGATGTTTATTTCTTAATCAATTATAGTTTTAAATTGTTTTATCTTTTACATATATACACGTTTATTTTACCTAGCTCTATAAATTCCAAAAAACAATTTTCTTTATATTAGAATTGTGTTTATAATTTATGTATAAGACAATGACATCATGATCAAAGTAAGAGCATCTTTAATGGTGACGTTTACGGGTATTCGCCGATGATGTGACACTTATATGTAGACGAAAGATAGAAAGGATTATAAGGTACTCTTACTTCAAGTTTTTGGACAAGGTATAGTAAGGTGACATAACAATTGACATGTATAATTTTCTATAATAATAAACATCAAATGATCATCTAGTGAATTAAGTCATTAACAACTCCATAAATTATAATTACGTAATCATAATAACTTTCCCTTAAATATAAACTTTTATATAAGTTACTAATTAGTTACATTATCGGATTGTATAGCATTGTAACATCTATTTTTCTCCATGACAATAAAACATCAAATGATCATGTTGTGACCAACAACTCCATAAATTATAATTATGTAATCATAATAACTTTTGTTCTAGTTCTAAATTATTTGTAAAACAATATTTTTTTTATTTTAAATAATAATAAACAAATTAATTTGGAGTAATTTATAATTTTCAATAATGAATTTGTTGGAGTTTTGTGGAGGATATTATTCTAAAAAGGCTGATTCATATCTCCGGTTGCGGAGTCGTACGACATTTAATAATCCCACGGACAGGGACGCGGAAAGGGTAAATTCGTCCACCGATTTCCTTTTCTTACAATGTTTATTAAGTGATCCAATGATTAATTATTTTAATAAACCAAATTTTATCATTTTTAGTTTTTATTAATAAACGGGAACTTATGATGAAACATTGTTTGTTTTTCACGTGTGATTTGTGACTTGTTATCATACACATAGTTCTAATAGACTAATAAGTTATGAATGACTTTAAAGGTTGGAAACGGCATAATTATCAAAACGTAAGATATATGAGATAAGTAACACGATGTCACGATGCTATATGAGATCATGCAGGGGATTTAACATTATTATTTTACGGGTATGGCTTATCTATGGGCATTAGTCGAAACTCTAATCATACTTGTTTCCTTCTGTGAGAAACAAATATGTTAATATATTTTATAACACCAGTACATAATTTGTTAAAGTTATATATGATAGAAATTTAAAGTTATTCAATCAGTTGTACAAGCACGTTGAAGAGGCGGGAATTAACATTTTGTTAGCTAACATAGGGGAGGCAACAAGTTTTGAGTTAACATGGCATGAAGACAATGAGTTTTGAGCTAACATGGTGGGAAACAACGAGTTAAGAAACATGTCGTCTCGAACTTAACATAGAAACAACGGCGGGTTAGTAAGAGGATAAAGAGTTTTAAATTTTGAGTTTTTCAAAACATCCTAAATATGATAAAGATTTTCGAATGTTTTTAGTTTTACAAACTTGACTATCGAACCTTCATTGCCCATTGCATGAGGGACCACCATTCCAAAGCAATGTTTCTAGTGTAGAGTTAGAATTATAGAATTATTGTCCGTACAACAAACTTAAATCAATATTGATTTGAATAACGTGCAAATGGGCTCTTAATGTTTTAACTAATTTTAACTAAATTTTTTCAGATGCGTAAAAAAGAATAAAATCAAGTCCGAAGTCAATCAAATAAACAAACAAAGAAATATACCGAACTTCACTTATTATTATATCAAGGAATCTTAGCTCAAAAATTTAATACAATAAACTTTGAAAGATGATAGTGGTGAGTGATATCTAACTCTAACTTGTTAGATCTATTTATACTAGTTTAGCCAACTTGCCAACTACTTGACATAAATGCCCAATCACCAAACTTATGGCCAACTACATTAGTTATGGCCAACTGCATAAGTTAATGTCAAATACATTAGTTAATGCCAATTATCATATAGCCTCTTAATCCCATACACCATAATGAGATACTTAGGCCCGGACTTAACATGTCCGAATCGGTTATTTACCAACAGTCACCCCCTAATTTTCGAGTCTGATTTCGGGAGGTCTTCAACTCCAAGTAACTCGTGCATCTACTTGAACACCTTTACTTCTTCAATTTTGGAAACGACTACCAAAAGATCATCGACATATACCACAATAATCAATATGGACTTGGTTGATTTCTTCACATATACGACTTGTTCCTCGATACATCTTTTGAAACCCATCTCACTTAGAACTCCTTTTAACTTTGAGTTCCAAGTTCTTGGAGCTTGTTTTAACCCGTAAAGAGCCTTCGAGAGTTTATACACTTTATGACTCTCTTCTTCCTTTACAAACCCATCCGGTTGTTCAACAAACCCTTATTCTAGTAAATCACCATGTAAGAAGGCGGATTTTACATCCATGTGATGTACCTTCCATACTTCACTCGCGGCTAGAGCTAGAATAATTCGAACTGTCTCGAGTCGGGTGTAACATCGTGAAAATTTCGAGTTCAAAATGTCAACTTTCCAACGTTAAGGGATTGAAACTGCCAAATTCTAAAACTTAGGGCTTAAAGTGAAAATTTTGTTTTCTTGTCGTCTAGCGATACGCGACGGGACAAAAGACAAGCCTATCGCGTACGCGATGGGGATTGGTCAAACCTTCTGGAAGGGGTCAACAGCGATACGCGATCGCTGTTGAACCTACATCATCGTGTACCGCGATGACGTGGTCTGACACGTCTGGCACAAGTTGCGCCATGTGTCCACACGTGGCAATCCGCTGTTGAACCTACATCATCGTGTACCGCGATGATGTGGTCTGACACGTCTGGCACAAGTTGCGCCATGTGTCCACACGTGGCAATCCATCCGCCACGTGTCCCGACACGTGGAAACACGTGGCATGTCGTTCGCCACGTGTCAACACGTGGCAGACCTACGTTGTGACTCATCACACCTATATCGCGATACGCGATAGGTGCCCAGGAGCCCATCGCGTACCGCGATGGGATCCAAATTTTCGTCTATAAATAGCAGCCAAGGGCAGCTCATTTCTGCACACCAAAACACAGCTCTCAAGTCTCTCTCTAACCTCTCACTAGAATTCCAAGTTCATATTAACGATTTCCCTCGATAAGCGTACGACCCCGATATCTCGTTTGTGTACCAACGTTTCCTCAAAGTTAGTGCCACCCTCCACCCATATACAACGAAGAAGGTGTGTTCATGGCGATGAGTCTTGAAAAGCGTGCCATCGAGTATTGAAGAATTGATGATATCGTTTGGCGACAAGGAGATACGTTGATCAAGACAACGAAAGAAACCAAGCGGCGTTGGAGTGCTGCTCGAGTTCCTAGGGTTTCCAATACGCCGATAAGGTTAGGCGTAACGACAAATGAATATAATATAATATAATATTATAAGGCTTAAACCTTAAGTCGAGGTTATACTCGATACCTCGATAAAAGAAAAGAAAAGAAAATATAAAAAAGAAATGAATGAAAGAATGAATGTTGGATATTGTTAAATACGTATATATGTGTGTAAGTATATATGTATATTCTTTGTTATGAAAATATTATTTAATGAATAAATGAGTATTCTTAAATAATAAACGAAAAAGAATACGTTTCTTAGAGAAGAAGAAACGTCGGGTTTTAAATATAAACTAAAGGTTTATAATTACTTTTAAACTAAAGGTTTTCAAGTAAAAGAAAATGAACTAAAGGTTCATCGAGGTTGAGATATAAAATAAGACTAAAGGTCTTAAGCCGGATTGTATATCCGACTAACAAATGTTTATACTCGTACTATAGGTGCGAGATAAATAAGGGAAAGACCCTCGGACGGTGAGTGAAGCCGATCCCAAAGCGATAAGGTGAATACGCCCCAAACTTTTATAAACTTGTTTTCAAACGAGTCAAACATGTTATGTGAAATTGTTTACAAGGAACTACGTATTCCTAAAACCGTTATAAATAAGGGTATAAACCTAGCCCTCAGGATGTGGTATACGTGTATCTGGATCCTTACATAGGTGGTACTACGCGATGGGCACATCGCACCACCCTTGGTCGTAGGACGCTCTCCTGCCGGGAGTACGACCGTTGTGTATATTTACGGATACTTTACTAAGTCGAACGCTACGGTGTTTGCTGAGGTGACCTAGAGTAGAGGCTCAAGTTTATAATGTGTTGTTTGACTTTGTTATTCCTAAGCCACGATGGGCCGAGGCAGGCGTAGTCTCGAGGGGTAATAAAGTAAAAGAAAATATTTTGCGTCAGCGTGTTCACCAGCATTCGTTGCTGGCATATTTTTTTACATTTTGCAGGTGAACAAGATTAGCGCCGAAGTGTTGCATTTTAATCCGATGGCTCGGATATATTTTGTAATAACTTAAAGTGGTGGTTTGTCATTATAAACAAGTAATGTTTTGTTAAACAACTTAACGGGTATTTTATAATCCCACCTTTTTGAATATATATATGTTTTACAATTCGATCCTTAAAGTTTTATAAGTCGTCCGCTTACAAATGAAACTCTGATTTAATTACAATTACGATACCAACTGTTGGTCGCACTCCTAGGCCTAAGATGGGGGTGTGACATCGGGCCACGATTGCGAACACCTCATCGTAAACGCTCCTTGGTTGTTGTACATATCCCTTTGCAACTAACCGTGCCTTGTACTTATTTACCGATTTGTCATGATTTTTCTTAACTTTAAAAACCCCACTTTATCCCAATCGGCTTCACCCAGTTAGGACAAACCGTAAACTTCCACGTGTTGTTTTTCTTGATTGATTCCAACTTGGATTTCATTGCTTGAACCCACTCTCTACTTTCTTTTGCTTCTTCATATTTTGTAGGTTCTGATTCAATTAAAATCATTAAATCCTAATCGAGTACATAATCATCAAGGTATCTTGGTGGAACCGACACCCGTGTGGACCTCCTTAGTATCGGACCAGAGTGGTCCAAAACTGAGTTGTTGATGTTGTTTGAGTAAGATGACGAACTCGAGCTGTTGTTCGGTCCAAAACCAAACTCGTACTCATTTTCGTTATCGAATTGCACATCTTTCTCTCCCCAATTGATAACAAAATCTTTCCAAACACGCTCATAAACTGTTTCGTTCGAATTCTCGAACCAACTCCACCATTTTCCTTCATCACATTTAACATCCCGACTAACCATAATTTTCTTTGTAGCCGGGTCAAATAAACAAAAAACCTTGGGACCATGCTCGTTTCCAAGATACACCAATTTCTTACTCCGATCATTGAGTTTCTTTAGGTGTTGGGTTGGGATTTTTGTGAATGCAATACAACCAAATACCTTTAAATGACTTATATTCGGTTTTCGCTTTTTGAATGCTTCATTCGGAGTCTTGTCTTTAACGCTCGGGTCGTTACTCGGCCATGCCATGTTTGAGAAATCGGGTCTTCGTTTACGTGTAAACACATGTTCTTTGCAACAAGCATCTTGACCTTGTAAAGTCGGTTCGTCTTTGGTACTTTCATGATTAGCCTACCACTACGATCATTCATCCAAAGATCGTTCTTTTTCAAAAGAACCTCACACCCATTATCCTTAGCTTGACCCAAGATTAAAATATTACACCGAAGACATGGTATAAACGAAACATCAGTAATTTGTTTTATCTTCCCGTTGTTGCAATGTAACATTATAGTGCCTTTCCCCTCGATTTTGACTTGGGAATTATTACCAAAACGGACTCGGCCTACCACTCTTTCATTAAGCTTAGAAAAGAATGACCGCTCTCCTGTCATGTGATTGCTAGCACCATTATCGAGGTACCAAATCCCTTCTTTCGGTCCTTCAGATTGGTACCGGCTTGGTAAAACATTATCCTCGTTTAGGTAGACCGACTCATCTACTTGTTGTAATATCATTAGGGTTTCTTTGGCCTCGGTTAGATTTGCTTCCTTTCTTTGTTCGGGACAAGAAGCGAAATGACCCATCTGGTCACATCGATAACATGTAACTTCGACCGATCTTTACCATTATGTTTTTCATTTGTTTGTTGTTCGGAGTAGTCTTGAGTTAGACACATCTACCTATATTCAAATAAAGTAAAATAATTGCAGACATGTGTTGGTTTGTGGTTAATCCTCATAATTTTTCCCCCTCCAAAACTAATATATGTCATAGATTAATAATTATTTACTTTCCTTTTACACTCCATTTATATTAAATCTATAACATGATTAATTTATTCAATTTTCTTTAAACTCTATTTATATTATATCTATACACTTTTATAGAAATAAATATTTACATATTATACTACTATAAATTGTTTGAATATATTTCACAACATACTTGGTGAAATTCAAAAATCAACAACAAGCCGTGTTTGTTAAATATTGAAAAAAATATACTTTTAAATGTTATACTATGTGTGTTGTTGAAAATTGTAAATAAAAAACTCTAATATGCTTTTAATTTAGGAAGTAATATTTTTAATCATTAAATTATAAATATATGTTTAAAAACTGATCCATTTTTTAAAAATAAATCCATTTATCTATTGATTTTTTGTACATTGTCATATAAATTATAAATATATGATTTAAATCTATCTATTTATTTTTTTGGTTTATATTAGTAAACTATACATATATGTGTTAAATTATAAGGATGGTATATACCAATCACTTTCTAATATAATAAAACTTATCGTATTTAGTTTCTTGGGTTTATTGTGAAACTTAAATGTAATTGTTACGGGTTAAAAGTTGGTGATCTTATAATTAAAAGTGTAACTAGGGTTTTAGCAAGTGATCATGTCCAACAATAAAATAATGTTTAAATTAGTAACAAACATGAACAAAAACAAAGTATTAATCAAAACAAAACCATATATACAAACATGATACTCGCTTAACAATGGAAAAATGAACTATGGTGTTCAATCTCTATCAAAACTTACTTCTCTTCATCTGGAATTGCACTAAGGCGGTAGGTTTGACGCTTGGTGGTAACTTATGATGTCTAGGTTGATAAAAGTGTTTAAATATGTAAGGCCCCGAACCCGGTAGCCTTACTTTAGCGTCGGATTTACTCATAAACACAGTTCTTACAAATCAGAGTTAATTAAAACTTTCACGGAAACGTTTACTTGAAGCATTCGTTACAAAACATTCAATCTCTTCTTTGATATTATAAAACAAATCATTATATTTAAAACATCTTTTCTTCCATCTTAAGATGTCAGCCATTCAATCCATGCCATGTGCCATCCTCATGCTAGTTCTTTGGTCTGATCACCTGCGTGCATACTAAAAGTCAGCTACGCTGAGTGAGTTCTAGTTAATCAAGCAACTTATCATACAACCACTACATGCATCATATACGTATCCGAAGACACGTAGTCCACTATCTAACCTGCTTACCTTACCACCTAGCCTCTTATTTACACCTACCACCTTGCCACATTGCCACTTTAATAACGTATAACGTTATGCCACTTTGCCACTTTGCCGCTTTAATAACGTATAACGTTATGCCACTTTGCCACTTTAATGACGTAGTCACGTATAGGCTTACCCTACCACGTACTATCGTCATGCCACTAATACTCTTACTACACTCCTGCCACTTCTAACAACGCTATACCTCTACTTGTCTACAACATGCTTCATATCATTTACATAATAAGCAAGTCACATCATAGCATTCATACACACTAATAACCACTTGACAATCTCTATCCTTGGCGATGCGTGCAATATCCGAAGATCGTTCACGCACCAACAAGTATTATATAATAGCTACCTCGTATAACATCTATAGCATACACTTACCACTTAAGGTAAGTGTATTCACACTTCACATCGAGTATGCACACAGCCCCGAAAACATAACAAGGAATGGGGCTAGAAACTCACCTGAATCCTGTTACGCTCTCCGTTAATAGTTATCCCTTTCTTCAGTTGTGCACGGCTAACTGTATAATATTTACACGTATCAATTAACTACTACTACTTATGTTGTATTTCTATCATTATATGACCCACAACGAACGGGGGTCCGGGGGCAGCGCCCCTGGCAGCGGGGTCTAGGGGCGGCATCCCCTAGCAGGGTCCAAGGGGCAGAGCCCCTGGCTGGGGTCGAGCTGCCAGGTCAGCTTGGAAAAATTTTATTTACATTAACTGTCTTAACACATTTTCCATTAGGTTTTTAATTTATTTTCTAAGCGAACTTAACTTTAGGCGAAGTTAAACCTTAGGAGAACTTAGCTTTAGGCGAAGTTAAACCTTAGGCGAATTTAGCTTTAGGCGAAGTTGTCATCAGGCGAACTTAGCTTTAGGCGAAGTTAAACCTTAGGCGAACTTAGCTTTAGGCGAAGTTGTCATCAGGCGAACTTAGCTTTAGGCGAAGTTGTCATCAGGCGAACTTAGCTTTAGGCGAAGTTGTCATCAGGCGAACTTAGCTTTGTAGGCGAAGTTCATCAGGCGAACTTAGCTTGCAGGTGAAGTTCATCAGCTGCAGGTACTGTTCGCTCTTAAATCCTTCGTTTCTTAACCAAATAACTCGATTTAGGTATCCACGGAATCGTCTGACCAGTGCCTACAAACCCCAACCATCAAATCGACCTAACATCGATGTTTAAAGGGTGCGATTTAGGCATATAGGTTACGGGTTCTTTTTATCAATCGATTAACCCATCAAATCATAACCATTTTCAGTAAGTTTAGCTTTGTTGGATTCGTTTTTACCATACAAACACAGATTTATCATTTCTATACTAATCCAAACCTAAACGAACAAGTTCTCGAAAACGTACCGTAAATGAGTCGAACTACGAACACGAGCTGGTCTTGTTGCTTTGGTTCGTCACGACGATCTAGCACCAACAAGCTCGGGTCCTCGCCTTTGGATCCTGGTTCAGGTCGTGCGTGTTTTGGGTGTGTGTAGAGATTAGGATGTATAAATGGATGGAATGGAAAGGATTGGGGTTTAAGGGGGTATTTATACTCCCTCAAGCCCATAGACTGAAGGCCCATATTTCCTTTTGGTCCATATCCAATCCCATCTAATTATCCTACTAAGTCTTCATATTATGCTATTCCACTAACTCGTTTATTTCACCCGACAAAATAATATATTAAATATTACTTTAGAAATTTCGGGATGTTACAAAATAAGATGAAAACAGCCCTAAGCCGATTATAGGATGCCTCACGTCACACGAGGGGGGGGGGGGCATCTTCTCCTAGTTCACGCTATGCCCCTGACAAAGTAGTTAGTGCCCTTATTTGTTGTAATACCATCACACCACGTAGCGCGTAGGAACCCTCTTCACCCCCATCCCCCCCATGTGGTGCGGCCGTGCGGGGTATAACCTTTTATTTATTTGTTAGTTATTATTTTAATATTAGCTTTCTTGAAATTCGTGCCATAACTCGTATGCTCAATTTTTGCGTCTTTTAGCTTGTTCTTTATTCCTTCCGTGCACGAGTACCTGCAAACATAAGAAACCATAATTACATGCTATTTTCGACATATAAACAATACAATTTAGCATTATTTTTTTTAACAAAACGGATGTTAAACATATGTGTTTCGCAACACATCAGATATCTAGAAACATGGAGATAGTCGAGAATCAACATGGGACTAGCATGTGAAAACTAAAATTCTAGTTTACTGCATCAACAACATAGCTTAGGGTAACCACCCCCTTACACTATGGGCGGTACATGTGCTCACCGCGTGTAGTCGCCCAACATCCAACCACCCATCGACAACGCAAATGCTCAGTCGCTCACCACCTATACCCACCCAACATTCATCACTGGCGTCAGCGTTACCACAAAAAATCACCTAACCCAACGCTCTCTCATTTTCTCCTCTACACACGGACCCATCTCTCATTCTCCTCATATTTCATTGTCAACAAGTAACATAGTTGGCTACCCATAGCAATTTTTTTAACAAATCAAATCAATTGCTATTTTCTAGAATGATTTTCGTTTTGAAAAAAAATAAAAATAATTATAAAAAATGACTATGGATGTGGAAAGTCATGCATGTATCGAGTCATCCATCCCATCCATCCATCCATCCATCATGCATATGCATGAACACCAGGCTTTATATCATATCATACAATCTAAATCTCATCGACTACTTTTCAACTTGTCAACCTTACACCAGTCACTGTTATCTAAACAAATAGTATGCACAAGTTTCTGTTTCTTGTTTTTTAACGCAGGACAAAAAGCATTGAATACTATAACTTTTTTACACAATTTTAGCCGATTTTCGTTTTATATTTCTTTTGTGAAAAGCTTATTTATCAATTGAGAAACTACGGATTTCGTCCTCGTGGTTTGTCTAAAACTGCGATTTTAGTCCAATAGTTTCAAATTTACGGTTTTCGTCTATGTGATTTAATTTCACTTGCAATTAAACCCGATCCTATTAACCCGTTAAGTTTGATCGTTAAACCCATCAGCGTGCCCATCTCACATGAGGTGCAGTTTTGTCATTTTTTTTCTCAAAATACACCCAACCCCTCACGTGAGGGGCTTGCAAGTTAGGTTGAGTGTTTATTTAGGGAGAAAAATGACAAAATTGCCTCTCATGTGAGGAGCACGCTAATGGGTTTAACGACCAGACTTAACGGGGTTAGTGGATCAGGTTTTAGTTGATAGTGAAATGAAACCACAATGATGCAAAATTGCAAATTTGGAACTACCGAACTAAAATCGTAGATTTGGACAAATCACAGGATCAAAAACCGCAGTTCACTCTTATCAATTATAAACACTAGCATAAAGCTAGCAACTTACAAATATTTAGAATGCAAAGTTATATCATGAGATCAAATCTAATAACTGCATATTTATTCTATCATTACCAAAAACAAAAAAAACGAGACGGTGTTTATGGATTAAACAAGATCTTGCCCGTTTGTGCTGAGTTGTTGACTTCATGTTAAAAGAATAGCATCTCGTCTTCTTGATTAACCAAAGAGTTGTAAAGAAGTATAACATAAAATTTTTTTATGAACTACCTTTAATGAATATGACTTCGTTACTAATTTGTTCATCATATAAAAAAAAATAAAAAATAAATGTAAAATGCAGTGATATGGTGGACATAGAAGGACGTTTGTGAAAGATGGTACACTATAGAGTATGTAGGTGCTTGTTAAGAATAGATGCACCATTGAGTATCATAGACATGTTTCTAGAATATGCGTTGTAGGTGCTCAAGTAGCCGATGGACCTTTTAAGGTCTTCATAGATGATTAAGCGATCCTTTAAACTTATAGTTATATGAAAGTTGTGTTTTTTAAACTTTTCATATTTTAACCTCCTTACAATTATAATTACCATAGTCAGTAGTTTTCAGATACTCTCCTTTATCATTTTATCACTAGTAGGTTGAGGTGCACAAATCGGGTTTTATTAATACCTGGTTTCGGATATGAAACTAGGTTCAGGTACGTATGATCGGGTATTGAAAAACCTGGTATTGGCAATACCTGGTTTGGGTCCAGGTATTCTCTAAAAATTATACGCTATACACTAGGTTCGTGTCGGGTGTAGAATTGAGTATTCTAAAACCTGGTATCTTATTACCCTATTTCCGGGTATTGAACAAAACTCTATTTTCGGTTTTTCACGGGCTTTTTCCGGGTATAGATATGAGTTTTTCAAAGGGGCTACACTTTTTTGAGGCATTTTATAGTTATTTTTCGGCTAATTTCTGGTATAAACAGGTTATTTGAAAAATCAGTTTTCGGGTATTGGAAAAACCCAGCTCGGGAATGAAACCAGTTACGGTTTTCGGGTGCTACCGGATACAAATCGGATCCAGTTCCGGATACGAGTTTTGGTACTAACATGCGTTCTGTGTCCGTACCCTATGAGCAGGGTCCGGTATGGGTTTTGATAGTAAAAATCCGGGTATAAAAAATTTCAGGTCCGGTTACGTGTTCGGTTTTTCTTTTCACCTCTAGTTGTAGGCTGTTCAACTAAACAAAATGTCATTACATTATTATGCTTTGGGATTATGGGCCTAAACCAATATTGACCCACAAATGAGTGATCATAAGCCCATAGAAAAGAAGAAACTCAGGAGGACTCAGAATATAGTGATCTACATAAGATGGGTTTAGAAAATGAATTTAAGATTTAAAAATTAGTAATACTGTCTTATCATATTCCCAACTTTTAGCTTCTTTATAAAATTGGCATTGCTAACACCAAAATAATGATTTAAAAATTAAATAAAATCATATTATAAGTCATCAAAGTAGCTTTATTTTACAATTTGTCTAGACGGTAACTTTGTCTTTTTAGTTGCAATCATATAAAGGTTGAGGAGCTTCAAAACAACTCACATGAGATTAATGAAATGTTATACAAAATGGAAGTTTATTGGTGTAGGCTTTAAACCTTTAGTTATGCATTAGAGGGCTATTACAAATATTGGACTCTATTATGTTTACAAGTTAATTACATTATCAACACTTCTTTACCAATGGAACATATATAATCATTACTTGTTTCAAATAAGATTAATCCAACCTATTGACAACAATTTATGAAGGACATCATTTAGATCATTATATGACTACTAACTTTAACATTGCCATCGTTTTGTTTTTATTGAGTGAAGTAGCAGTCAACCTTTGTCATATTGTCTCGCAATATTTACGTATGTCTTGTTATCACACTACAAATTCATCGGTCTAGTCAGCAATAGATCACTTAGCGAAATAAGTTCACGAGTGAATTGTGATAACTTACTATTCAAGTTCTACACTCATACTATATCCAACATTTTATTTCAATCTCAAAAAAGATAAGATTTTTTCAACAAAAGTACATTAACATGTTTGTAGGGTCCAATCATAAATAAAGCCCATAATCCTTCTATAACGTGACGTCCGTCGTGACATAAGATTTTACCCTTTGAACGGTAAACCAACTTACTTCGATAAATATAACAACAAAAAACACAACATTTAGAGAAAAAATAATCAAAGAATTTTACATTTTACCTTTTAAACTAGATAAAGTTTAGTACTTAAGGTTGTGTCTTGTCTTGTTTGATAGATACCATGTTAATGACTCCCTCCGTCCCAATTTAAATGTCATGGTTTGACATTTTCGGTTTTTCTTGTTTAACTTTGACCGATAATATTTTTGTTTGTGTTACATAATACTTGATGTAAAATATATGAATGGATTGTGTTTTAAATGTATTTTACATTGATATAATTTTCATCAAGTATTATATGGCACGAACAAAAATATTTACGAACAAAGTTGCAAAAAAAAGATTTGAAAAGTCAAACTAGGACATTTAAATTGGGACGGAGGGAGTAAATCTTTTAGAAATCAAATAACTATTGATATTAGATATAGCCACCTTCTTTTGTCTTTACTTCTAATCTCTTCTTGATTCCTTTGTTTTATATTTGGTAAAGTAGCCAAACTTATCTTTATAAATCACTCCAAATTTCTTCACTCACTCACTCACTCACTCACTCACTCACTCAATCAAATGGCAGCTAATTCAGGTAAATTTCTTATTAATTATAGTATTATTTAATTTTACAATTTTGATGTTTAATTTAATTGCTGATTGATCTTAGATAAAGAATCCCAAGTTCATGTTTTTTCATCATCATCTGAGGTACATATTTGAATATAGATATGATCATATTTGAACCTCTAAATATAATTATGCAAAATAATAATAATTAATGGTGGTTGTTTTTGTTATTATGATTAGTTACTAGAGAAGTTACATGATAAGTGGAATTTAGTTAAGAAGGTGCCATATCCAGCAATGTATTCTAGTGTTTATGGTGGGATTATTCTCGATCCTGCGATGATGGTCATCCCGATCGATGATCATATGGTGCATCGAGGACACAGCGTGTTTGATACTGCCATTATCCTTGATGGGTAAGTTCTTGATGTTGTAAATTTAGGCATGGGGATATGGAATTATGGACGGGTCGGGTTGGGTGGGGTAACGGGTTAGAACGGGTTTGGGTAGGGATGGGCATTTAGAAAAGGTCGTTTTGGCTCAGGTCAGAATGAGTTTGGGTCAGGACGGGCCATTTGAAAATGGCCCTGTGGTTTGGGTCAGGATGGGTTGGGGTCAGAACGGGCCATTTAAAAATGGTCAATTTGGTTCGTGTCATAACGGGTTGTGTCTGGATGGGTTCGGCAGTTCGGGTCATGACGAACCATCTTGGAAATCGTCATTTTGGTTAAGGTCAAAGCGGGTCATTTTAAAAAATTATCATTTTGGTTTGGGTCAGAACAGGTTCGGGTCAGGATACATTCGGGTCTAAAGCCCATAAAAAATGGTTAATTTGGGTCAGGATACATTCGGGTTCAGGTCATAACGGGGTCGGGTGAAAACGGGCCATTTAAAAATGATCATTTTAGTTCGGTGAACTGGTTCATGCCACAATTGATTCGAGTCGTTGACGGGCCAAATGGTCATTTTGGTTTAGGATAGAACAGGTTCGGGTCATGACGGGTCATTTTAAAAATGGACATTTTTGTTCGGGTCAGTATGGGTTTTGACTAAAAGGTTACCGGGTTTGACTAAGACATTATTATACATACTATAATCGATATTCAGTAACACAAAATCTATTTTGATTCGACGTATGTACATCACACAGATACCTCTACGAGCTCGATGGACATCTCGACCGTATCTTATTATCAGCATCACGCGCCAAACTCTCACCACCATTCCCAAAATCAACTCTTCGGTCAATCCTCATCCAGCTGACATCCGCATCAAAATGCACGAAAGGAACATTAAGATATTGGATAAGTCAGGACCAGGAGACTTCTTACTTTCACCTTCCGGGTGCCCAACAACCGCATTCTACGCAGTTGTTATAGACGAAGAGTTCTCTCAATGTAAAGAAGGCGTAAAAGTAATAACCTCCACAATCCCAATGAAAGTACCATTATTTGCAACAAGCAAGAACGTTAACTACCTCCCAAACGTCTTATCAAAACTTGAAGCGGAAGAGAAAGGCGCATTTGCGTCAATTTGGGTGGACGATGACGGGTATGTGGCCGAGGGTCCGAACGTGAACGTGGGATTTGTGACGCGTGAAAAAGAACTTATTTTGCCGTTTTTTGATAAGATTTTGAGTGGGTGTACTGCGAAACGGCTTCTTGAATTGGCGCCGAAGTTGGTTGAAAACGGGCGGTTGAAGAGTGTGACGGTTGGGAATATTACAGTTGAGGATGCTAAACAGGCTGCTGAAATGATGTATATTGGTAGCACACTTCCTGTGTTGCCTATTATTGAGTGGGACGAAAAACTGATTGGCGACGGTAAAAAACTACATTTTCGATTATTTATCGTTAAAATGAAGTGTTCATTTATTGATTAATGATGTTGGTTTCGTTACAGGGAAAGTTGGGGAACTGACAATGGCGTTATCGGATTTGGTTTGGGAAGATATGGTGGCCGGTCCGGAGACACACAGGATCAAGGTTCTGTATGCGTAAAAGAAAGTTGAATTAATGGTTAAAATTGGTGTTGTATCTTGAAATGAGAATCTGAATAAAAGATAATTTGTGTTTGCAAGTTCTCTAGTTATGTTGCAGTGACCATAATTGATTTTGTTGTTTATAATTAAAATTTAAGTTGTGAAGAAACACTAACCAGACCCCGGGCAGATTACTGGTAACCTGGGGGTTGGAGAGCTGTTTCCCACGAGGGGTTAGACCCTTGGAAGATGGTTCTTCTGATAACCTGCAAAACAGACACCGTGAGCTCGTCACTGAGAAGGGGGGGGTTCCTCCTTGTGACCACCCTCCGGCGTGAGAATCAGACTAGATTGCTCTTTAAATATAAAAGTATATTAAGAGATTGCTAGAGCAGATATCAGGTATATATGATAAGATAAGATGTTGTAAGATGATCATACCATTGGGGTATTTATAGCCGAAGGTAGGTTTTCAAGGGGTTTAGCCGGCCCAACACGCTACCAACTGTAACCTATGCACGTGCCCTGCCTGTGAGTGGTGGATAGGTAGCGGCTGACACAGAGCAGGCGTGTCGTGCACTCTTCCTCTTATGCCAACTACAGGCTAGGCACGTGGTATGGCAGGAGTTGGTGGGTAGGCGGCGGCTATTGGTCACAGTGCTGTGGCGTGCTGTCTGCCATGCTGCTGTCAGTGAGCTGTCGCATTCTTGGTCAGATCTTTTGTCTGTACCTCGTCAGGTATCACACAAAAGATCCTCCATCATACGGACTGGCTCATTTAGGCGGGAGTTTTCCCCCTCCCGCCTTTGCTCATTCCTTCAGGTGACACTGGGGAGAGTTAAGTGCCTTGTGCGTGTAGCCATGCTGCGCGGGTGGCCAGTCCCTAATGGCTTGTATCCGAGGCTGCGGGGACAGGCGGAGTCCTTCACCATTGGGAGGCATTTCCTGCGGGACCAGCTTGCATACTGCGCGTAAGGACGTCATGTCTCCGAGCATGGTTGGTTCTGCGGAACCAGTTGGTCTTTGCGCAGACGTCCCTGTTTAAGGTGAGTCTTGCGGGTCCAACTGGGCTCTGCTGGGACCTACCTCTTCAAGTCCCCCCAGTCCAATGTTCGTCTCATGCATGTTTAATAAAGTGAGGTGAACTTTTGGACTTAAGCAGAGGGTTTTGAAAAGGGTTTTTGTAAGGTTTTCCATGGGGATTCTTCCCGCGGAAGTCCTTGTCACTTGCAGAAATGCCCGAGTTTCCTGCTTGGTCTTTGGGTATGATGCGGGTAGGTCTATAACCTCCTCGCAAGTCGGGAGCGTTGAGTCCTACTTGTTTAGATTCTCCATGAGGTTTTGGTGGTTTTGAACATAGTGATCAATTATGTTAAAACCACCAATTCCATCCTAGAGCTTCAAACAACGTAGTTCTCGACGTTCCCGCTATGCGGGGATGTTATTTCCGTTTCCGCAAGCATTGCCCAGAAGATCCTTCTTGGTTTCAATTCCCAGCGGAGCGCTAGGTATGTGAAGGGTTTTGCCTTAACACTGTACCAGCGCTCGTCTTACGGTTACTTTACTTCCAAGGTATTCCTGGCGTCAATTCCCTGCGGGTGCTAGGTATGTGAAGGGTTTTGCCTTTACACTGTACCCGCACCCGTCTTATAGTTACTTGGTTGCCGAGGAATATTTGGCTTCAATTCCCTGCGGGTGCTAGGTATGTGAAGGGTTTTGCCTTTACACTGTACCCGCATCCGTCTTACGGTTACTTGTTCACCAAAGTTTACTTGGCTTCAATTCCCTGCGGGTGCTAGGTATGTGAAGGGTTTTGCCTTTACACTGTACCCGCATCCGTCTTACGGTTACTTGTTTGCCAAGGTTTTACTTGGCTTCAATTCCCTGCGGGTGCTAGGTATGTGAAATGTTTTGCCTTCACACTGTACCCGCATCCGTCTTACGGTTACTTGTTTGCCAAGGTAAGGGGTATTTTCCCGCTTTTTTTTTTTTTTTTTTTTTTTTTTTTTTTTTTTTTTGAATCTTGTCTTCAAATTTTAAACTTGAAATTTGAAGAGTTGGTAGATGGATAAGAACAACCCAATACCTCAAACGTCGTGTGACGGTTTCTTCTGACGGTGTCAGGACGTGCCAGAAGTTATGGCGACATGACATTATGTGGTCATTCCAGTTGCTTTTTCAGGCGCGTGGGCACGGGATTTCGGGCGCGTAGCCGCGAAATCTCTGGCATACGTCCTTGTGACAGATGTTGCCAGCTTGCTTTTGCCACGCGTCATAGTTTCATTGCACCTTTGATTTCTCTCTCTTCCGTATTAAATTCATCGCATTAATTGCGATTACTATATAAAGGGGGAGAGGGTTATTTGCAATTCACACTTTTCACTTTCATCTCTTCTTCTCAAGTAATTTCCGGCGAATTTTTCTGTTCAGTAAAGCATTACCCTGAAATCTCTTTTCATCTTTCTTCCACCATGTCTTCTCATGATGCTGATGACCAGAAGACTGCTGGCGAATGCCAGTGCTCTCTTCCTGTCGATCTGTACCAGTATATCGTCAGGAAGTTCATGCTCGAGTCTCTCGAGCCTGAGTTTCCTGAACCCCACCATACTGTGTACGATGCCCCTAGTGGCAAGATCGGGGTTTATGCTGCATTCTTTGTCTACGGAAACCTTAGGTTTCCGTTGACAAAGTTTGTGTACCGTGTCCTGGAGAGGCACGGTGTGCACCTGACAGAGGTGCACCCCATGGCCATTGCCAAGGTCCGGCACTTTGAGTGGGTGTGCCGGATACTGGGCCTTGAGCCCCTCGTTGACCGTCTGATGACCTTCTACACTTGGAGGTGCATCCAGGGGTGGTACACTCTTACAACCCGTATCAAGGGTTTAAAGATTTGTACCACCGAGCGGAGTCTTCGCTCATGGAGAAGAGAGTTCTTCTTCATATCCGCTCGCGCCATCCCCATCGCCATGAAGTTCAAGAATGGCCAGGCGCTTCCGAACCTTCCCGCCCTCAACTACGAGGAGGCGGAATGGTTCTCGAAGATATCCCGGGTCCAGTCCCCGGTTTTCCGTTTTCCGGAGTCGGCGATGGTGATGCTGGGGATGAGCCGGGTGTGGAAGGCGGCGAATGCGGATAAGGTTCCGATCGTCCTTGAATATGGTTCGAACTCTGTCCCTTATGGTACGTCTTGTTTCATTTTGCTGACTTCGATTTTTTCTAACTTTCTTGTTGATTTCAGAGGGGAATGATCTTCAGTCGCTCCTGAACCCGCGGGAGGAAGATGGTCCCGCGCGGATGGGTACTCGTGCTCTGGACGAGAACGAGTTGCCCATCTTAGAGCAGACCGCGGGTCGGTTCGTGGAGGTTTACCCGCCAGGCCAAGAGATCCTGAGCCACCGGCACCGACGGCCGGACCATCAGGTACGCGCCGGGCTTCCCGCCGATCTATGCCACCTTCCCGTCTGCCTGACCTGTTGGATGGATTTCCTTTAGGTTCAGGTGATGGGTTTGGCGGCTATCGGCCTGTTATTGACCCTACAGGTACGTAGGGTTCTTTTTCCTTTGTATATTTTTGTCATCTTTTCCTAACTGCCTTTGTTTCTTTTGCAGTGTCGGATTCCAATGAAGTGTATGTTCCAAGATGGAACATACGCCGAGGAACAACCCTTCGCACCCCTGTGGAGTGCGTGGATTGGGCTCGCCACGCTGCTCCTTATGGTGCGTTGGGGGAAGCCATGGCTAGCTACCAGGAGGGTAGGCTAACCAATGAGCTTCGGGTTCTCCAAGCCCGGATGCAGCCCCGCGTCGAGCTGCTTTGTCGTGAAAACGACAAGTTAAAAGCAGCTCGCGCCAAAGAAATATCTGAGACGCGGGCTCTGCGGGAGGAGAACCGGCAGTTGGCCGCTGCCGCCGCCGAGAAGGAGAGAGCATTCAAGGCCCTCGAGGTTGAAGTCCAGGCGCGACTCGAGGCCCGCTCCAAGGCTGCCCAAGCTGTGAATGAACAGCTTCGGCTGGCTAAGGAGACTGCGCGAAACTCAACTGAGAGGGCTGCCAAGGCTGAAGCTGTTGCTGAGCCGCTTCGCGAAGAGAATGAGCAGCTTAAATGCAAATTAAAGGCTCTTCAGCATGCTCATGACGCCTTGGCAATGGAAGATGCCAAGAAGCTGCAGGAGATCCTTGACCAGAGGGGGGTGCTTGACCGCACTGAAAGGAAACTCAAAAGCGTCGAAGAGGCTGCCGCCAAGGAAGTTCAACTTGCCAACCTTGATAAAAGCGGAGCCGAACGTGCTTACAAAGAAAGTCAAGCTACCCTCCAATGGCTGCTTCGAGAAGCGTTGCCTCAGGTATCTTTATCTTTTTCTTTACGCTTTCCGCTCGTAATTAGAAAATGTTCTAACTTGTATTCTTTTGTAGGTTGTGCGTCGGGTCCTTTCAGAGACCTCTTATGACGATGCGATGAGCGCAGCCCTCAACGCTTCTCATGAGGATGGGGAGAAGACTGGCTTCCTGCTTGGTCTAGGGTTTGCTGAGAGAGGCTTTCCGCCCTCCAACTTCCCTTTATTCAATGTTAATACTGAAGCTGCTTATGACCAAGCTGTGAACCAGTACGCTGCCTTCCCGCATCCAGTGGTGGGGAAGGTGAATGAAGCTGCTGCTGCTGATGATGGGCTAAACATCCTTAAGGCTTTCCTTGGGCAGCCGCGCTCTGACGGTGCTGGTCCAAGCGGAGGTGGCCCTGAAGCCTGATCCTGAAGATCCCTTCCCACTGCTAGGATAGACTTAGCTTTGTATAGATTTCTTTTAGGCGGGTAGTTACCCGGCCACTGTTGTAATATATCATTGAAATATACGATTGTTATTCCTTTCATTGGATTCTTTGCTTTATAAACTTATGACTTGCATACTTAGTTTAAAATAGCAATTTTCCAAGTGTTTAGAATAAGTTAACCTGTGAACGTGGTTGATGGGTTAAAGTTTTGCTTCCTCTTTCGTGATTGTGCGGGTAGACCCGTCACTTGCACTTAGTAGGATGGCATAACTTTACCCATATCTGACCTGCGTGTAGGTTTACCTGTTGAGGATAAGTTAACCTTTGAACGTGGCTGATAATAGGTGTGAAGTTTTGCTTCCTCTTTCGTGATTGTGCGGGTAGACCCGTCACTTGCACTTAGTAGGATGGCATAACTTTACCCATATCTGACCTGCGTATAGGTTTACCTTTTCCTCTTAAGAATTTTGAACCGTCCCACGCGCGGTTGTTGATAGGTTGGTGCAGTTCCCTCGAATGATTCATGCGGATAGACCAGCACTTTCATATGGTAACTTTTTTCCCCTTCAACTGACCTGCGTGAAGGTTTATCATGCTTTTTGGGTTCGTGCGGGTAGGACCGCCTTCCCATGCAATGACGTTTTTTGTAATTATGCGGTGAAAACCGGCATATTAGTGTGTAAAAAAGTATAAATGTAAATCATCAGCTTCGACGTTTGAAAGAGAATCATTTCCATTAGAAGTGGCTCTTGGCCTTTTCTGTACAAATTGGAATTGATTACATGCAAACTGTGTAATTGAACTCCCTTCCATGTTGGGACAGGAGTGCCATCGAGCCGACACGCACCTGTTTCGGGATCTCGTTCTTTACGCAGCATGTAGTCTCCATATTGAAGCTGATTTTTTATTCGTGTTTACCCCAGCCATGGTTCCACACGCACCTGCCTGCCTGCTTAGCTTTTATTTCGCCACGAGGTGCGCGAGCGTCCCATCTCTGACGAATGTTTCGACCATGTCTTTTACGTCTATGCATTCTTCAGTGTTGTGGCCTTTTGTTCTGTGATAGTCACAGTACTTGCTCCGATCAGCATCGTGACGATGTCGGATTACTGGAGGCTTTGGCCATGGGAGCTCTTCAGTAGCAAATATGTCAGTGACGCTTTTGGTAAGTGGCGTCCATCTGGAGTTCCGGTGCAGCTTTACATTATCCCTTTCACCCAATCGGTGCTGTAAGCCGGATGAGGTGTCAAAGTTTACCCTTGACTGCCAAATGCCTTGCTTCCGTTTTTTGTTCAATCGGGCGGTGAGGACGTTGTCCTCTCTCGTCCTCTGGGTGTAAAGGTTTGTGCTCTGCGGAAGGTCTCTACCCAGTTGCTTCTCCGTTTCCGCATAGCGTTTGGCTGCTGTCATGATGCCATCCCATGTGGATGGCATGCCATCTTTACCCGTTAGGGTGCGGATGAGCTCTGGGTCATGTGCGCCCTGGATGAAGGCAGCGCGAACAAGATCTTCACTGATATTGCCCAAACTTAGCTTCTTTGAGTTGAAGCGAGTGATGAAGTTTGGCAGAGATTCGTCTTCCTCTCGTATGCATTTGAGGATTGTCCATTGCTCCTCGGTATACTTCCGTTGCTGGCTGAAGTGTTGGCTAAACTTTTGTTGGAAGTCTGCCCAGTCGTAGATGTGGTTGACCGGTAGACGATCGAACCATGCTCTAGCAGCTCCTACCAGAGTCATCTGGAACATGTAGCACCACGTGGGTTCCTTCCAGTTACTGACGGTTGCCCCCGCAATGAACCTGTTCAGATGGTCATCTGGGTCGGATAGACCATCGTATGTGCCAATGTTGGACATTTGTTTGGCACTCCTCGGGGCGATTGCTTCTGCAATGTCCCTTGCAAATTTTGACCTTCCTGCGTTTGTGGCAGTAGGTCTAAAGGCCTTGGAGAAGTCACGCGAGCTTTTTTCCGTGACTGGTTGGAATGCTTCCCCAAAATTCCTTTTTGGCTGGGGATCCGTTTCCTTACGCTTCCCTTTCGCCCTATGGCGAGGGTTCGCGTCGGTGTCGGAGTCTTCCCTCTCGTCGTCTGAGTACTCGTACTCACTACTCATGTTGAGGTGCTGGCGAGTACTACCGAATTCCTCAGCTTGTTGGACTGAACGCAAGCGTTCGTCCAACTCAGCCTGAAATTCTCTTTGACGTGCCTCGGCCCATGCCTTCACTTGATCAAGTGTTTGGCGAGGGGCTCGAGTTCGTTTTTCCAGCTGGGCATCAGTGAATCCCAGTGGAATATTTACTCCACTTGCCCCTACATGAGTGACTGGGGTAGTGTTCGTAAAATGTACTTCACTTGCCCCAGCTTGGGTGGCTGGGGTAGTGTTTGTAAACATTGTGTTGCCGGTGTTTACCCCAGTGGCTGGGGTTGTGGTTACCGGAATTTCTCTAGTCATCTTGGAAGTTTTGAAAAACTGGAGAAAGATGTAGTTCTAGCTTTATGCACGGATGGCGCCAATGAAGAAACACTAACCAGACCCCGGGCAGATTACTGGTAACCTGGGGGTTGGAGAGCTGTTTCCCACGAGGGGTTAGACCCTTGGAAGATGGTTCTTCTGATAACCTGCAAAACAGACACCGTGAGCTCGTCACTGAGAAGGGGGGGGGGTTCCTCCTTGTGACCACCCTCCGGCGTGAGAATCAGACTAGATTGCTCTTTAAATATAAAAGTATATTAAGAGATTGCTAGAGCAGATATCAGGTATATATGATAAGATAAGATGTTGTAAGATGATCATACCATTGGGGTATTTATAGCCGAAGGTAGGTTTTCAAGGGGTTTAGCCGGCCCAACACGCTACCAACTGTAACCTATGCACGTGCCCTGCCTGTGAGTGGTGGATAGGTAGCGGCTGACACAGAGCAGGCGTGTCGTGCACTCTTCCTCTTCTGCCAACTACAGGCTAGGCACGTGGTATGGCAGGAGTTGGTGGGTAGGCGGCGGCTATTGGTCACAGTGCTGTGGCGTGCTGTCTGCCATGCTGCTGTCAGTGAGCTGTCGCATTCTTGGTCAGATCTTTTGTCTGTACCTCGTCAGGTATCACACAAAAGATCCTCCATCATACGGACTGGCTCATTTAGGCGGGAGTTTTCCCCCTCCCGCCTTTGCTCATTCCTTCAGGTGACACTGGGGAGAGTTAAGTGCCTTGTGCGTGTAGCCATGCTGCGCGGGTGGCCAGTCCCTAATGGCTTGTATCCGAGGCTGCGGGGACAGGCGGAGTCCTTCACCATTGGGAGGCATTTCCTGCGGGACCAGCTTGCATACTGCGCGTAAGGACGTCATGTCTCCGAGCATGGTTGGTTCTGCGGAACCAGTTGGTCTTTGCGCAGACGTCCCTGTTTAAGGTGAGTCTTGCGGGTCCAACTGGGCTCTGCTGGGACCCACCTCTTCAAGTTGTAACTTGAATAAAAAAAAAATTGGATAAAAAAATAAAAAATAATATTAAATGCCTTCATACAGGGTCGAACTACAGACCTCCAGTTTACAAGACTGGCGCTCTACCACTGAGCTATAGGTTTATAGAAACTATTAAAGAAAGGTCGAAACGCTTTATGTTACATATTCGTTAAGAATGGTTATTACACTGAATTTATTAATTTACACTTCAAATGGTGTTAGCTGGCAAACTTATTTTAGATCAATTTTTTTAATTAAAATGTAATAAAACATTAAGAAATAATAACAAAAACAGTTAACCTCCTTTTGTTTCTTTTCCTATATTTGGAACTTGTACCCGATCACACTCTCTAGCTAGCAATATGTGCAAATAATGGTCCAACATTCACCCCTCGAATATCTGAATCGTATTCGGGAGCTCCTTGATTCCAAGAAGATATCTTAACTCCTTAAACTTGTTCTTTTCTAAGGCTTTCGTTAAGATGTCAACTCACTGTTCAGTTCACTTACTTGAAAAACATCGGCCTCTTCCGCCTCATAACATTCACGGATAAAGTGATATATTGACTTTATGTGCTTGGTTCTCTTATGGAATACAAGATTCTTTACCAATGAAATGGCTGAGGTATTATCGATCTTCAGACTAACCTTCTGAGGTGATTTACCCAACAACTCACCTAATAAAGGTCATAGCTAGATCACTTGACATGCAACATCGGTAGCGGCCAAATACTCAGCCTCACAAGATGAGAGTGCCACAGTTCCTTTTTCTAAGAGCACCAAGAAACCGAATTGTTTCCATAAAAGAAAATATGATCGGTAGTACTTCAACCATCATCGTGATCGATGTTATGACTGAGGTCACAAAAAAATTAATCTCCTTGTACCTTCTCGTTCATATTAATTCCAAATCCCGTAGTACCATTCATATACCGAAGAATTTGTTTAGTACCATTCATATACCGAAGAATTTGTTTGATAGCCAACCCATGAGAGTCACGAGAACTTTACATATACCGGCTCACCACCCCGTCTGAATAGGCTAAATCAGTTCGGGTGCAAAGTAGGTATCTCAAACAGCCCACAACCTTTCTATACTCAGTTGGATCAATTTCAGTCTTTTCTTCTACCTTTGAAAACGGCAGACCAGACTCCATAGTAACATGAGCCGGATTACTTGGTTCAATGCCTGTTAGAACCAATACTTTCTTTGCATACGAATCTTGTTTTATTTTAACACCACCATTTACAACTAATAAATGTTTACCACCCGTCTTTCAATACACTGACTGTTCTTTCGAGCTCCGAATAAACTTCATCTCTTTTCAGATTTGATCTAGATTGATGTTCTAAGTGTTAGAATATTCTAGAAAACACAATCAAGGCAAGAGATCACGTAATTAAAGGGCAATGTCTTCCATATTTAGTATTTCCTTGTTTAGATTATATTTCTATTATTTAAACAATCTCTTGTATGAGTTATTTGATATATAGAAAAAATATGATGGTATCAGAGCAAAATCCTGGAAATTCATAAACTCTAGCCAACCTCTATTGAAATCTGCAACCAAACATGGCAGACGAAAACACCATTCTGACCAAAATACCTGATGAATTAACCTTGCAAATCGCTGCGCTACTAAGAAACGGTCTTGGTGGACAACCAACAACAACCAATTCCGAGAATCTCTCTCTCGGAATCAAACTCGAAGGCGATAATTATGCATTATGGGCTACCCTAATGAAGAAGGCTATTGGAGGTAGGGGGAGAAGCTCTCACATTACCGGAGAACCATCACCTCCCTCAAAGGATGATACAGCGTTTGCAAAGTGGGAACAGGATGACCAATGTGTTTTTACATGGTTGATCCAGAATATTGATGCGAGTCTGGTGAATAATGTCTCGCAATATCCAACTGCAAAGACTCTTTGGGATGGTCTTGCAGTTACATATGGTTCGGAAACTGATTCCCTTCATGTGTTTGACCTGCACAAAAGGGCTAATTCATTGAGGCAAGGAGGAGACACTCTAGAAGATTGCTGGAACAAACTGCAAAAAATCTGGATGACCATAGACAGAAGAGACCCGAACCCGATGAAATACGCAGAAGATATTCAAATATACAATAATAAAGTTCAAGAACAGAGACTCTATCAATTGTTAACAACCATCGATGACAAGCTGGAACCAATCAAGCGAGACATCCTAAAAAAGGATCCCCTCCCTTCGGTTGAAGCCGCATATGCGATGATACGGCGAGAAGTAGCGAGACTCAATATTCTAAAACCTTCCACCACTGAAATCAACAGGCCGATCTGAGATGGCCTGGGTTTGGTCGGACGGGAATCAATCGGAAAATCGAAAACTCGTTACGAGCCACAGCGAGGTAAAGATAAAGAAGATAAATCAAAGTTATATTGTACCCATTGCAATATGAAGAGACATACCAAGGAGAACTGCTTCAAGATCGTTGGTTATCCAGAATGGTGGGAGAAGCCAGGGCAGCAAAGCAAGGCGGCGGCTGTCATCGGAAGCCGCAACTCCAACGGCGCATCCGACAGATCGCCGGCGTCGGAACAAGAGGGCGGTGCTTCAGGATTTGGCGGCGTGACTCTGGAGAACGAACAAACAGATGCAGGTAAAGGGTTTTGGAGAAGTTACACTCCAGACCCTTCAATTATTAACCCCAAGTATTTTAGTCACAATTGTTTTGATTATGACAAGCAGGCTCCTAGCAATTTTAATCTAAAATCTAAGGTAAATCAAACTAGTGCCTCATCAAATACTAGTTCAAAACAATTAAATTCATGGATTTTTGATTGTGGGGCTACGGATACTATGACATATGATCATAGAGATATTTTAAACATGTCTCCATCATCTAAAACTTATATCGAAACCGCTAGTGGAGAACGAGTTAAGGTCGAAGGAGGAGGTTCGATTGAATTTTCTAAGAAAATGAAGCTAAACAAGTGTCTCTACATTCCAAAATTATCCTCAAAACTATTGTCTGTGAGCCATGTGACAAAAGAACTAAATTGCGTGGTACTAATGTATCCAACATTTTGCATTTTGTAGGACATTCTTACGAAGGAGATAATTGGGCGTGGTACTGAGAGAGGAGGTCTTTACTATGTTGATGAGGTGACTCACAAGGGACATGCCATGCTTGCTCACAGAACGGCTGATAGACAGCTTTGGTTATGGCATCGTCGTCTTGGCCATCCGTCATTTGGGTATCTTAAGTCGTTATTTCCTAGTCTTTTTTTGAATAAATCCACTGATATGAAGTGTGAAACTTGTATTCTTGCTAAAAATCATCGAGTCTCTTTCGAACAAAGTAATACTCGGGTTAAGTCTGTGTTCTCTTTAATACATTCTGATGTTTGGGGTCCAGCTCCAATTTCTAATAAAAATTGATTTAAGTATTTTGTATTGTTTGTTGATGATTTTTCTCGAATGACTTGGGTATATTTTATGAAACATAAATCAGAGGTCCCTGAGAAATTCTTTATGTTTTATAAAATGATTCAAACCTAATTCAACAAAAAAATACAAATCCTTCGCTCTGATAATGGTGGAGAATTTGTAAATCAGTCGATGAATTTTTTTTTTCAAGAAAATGGCCTTATTCATCAAACCACGTGTCCCAACACACCTCAACAAAATGGTGTTGCTGAACGAAAAAATTGAGTTTTACTTGAAAAATGTCGTGCTATGATAATTGAATCTCAAACCCCTAAGTATTTCTGGCCTGAAGCAATAGCAACATTTGTATATCTCCTTAATCGTCTTCCAACGCAAATTCTAAACCATAAAACTCCTTTACAAACACTAGAAAGTCAAGTTCCTATTCCTTCATTCTTAACCTTATTACCTCGTGTCTTTGGGTGTACCGTGTTTGTACATATTCCCAAGTCTGAGAGGAATAAACTTGAACCTTGCGCAGAAAAGTGTGTGTTTGTAGGATATGCCACTCATCAAAAGGGATATCGATGTTATAATCCAGTCACTCGTCGCATCTGTGTTACTATGGATTGTGACTTCCTAGAGTCCGAATTCTATTTCTCCGACCAATCTAGCGTTCAGGGGGAGAGAGTGAGTGAATCACTAGATTGGCTAAATACTCTGAGTTGTTCCGATGCTGTTCCAACAGAGCAGGTAGATGGAGCCACCGAGTCCCTCACAACTAACATAGAAAGGGCTGACGAACCAATATACACAACCAATGAACCTACTTCGGATAATATCCAACAAGAGGTAAATATTTCATTTGACGATTCAAATCCTATTAATAGCCATGATGCCAGCCCAGTTCCAGAAACTGAACCAGAAGAACCACAGTCTCGTGTGCTACCTCCAAGGAAAAATAGAGGTGTGCCAGCAGATCGATACTCACCAGAACATGTATCTCGATCCTCGAGGTACCCGGTAAATGTAGACAGGGGGAGAGTTTCTGATGTTGCGAAAGCTTTCTCGGCTTCACTTTTTTTTGGAAAATATTCCAAAAACAGCTCAAGAAGCAAGCAAGAAAAACGAATGGCAAGAGGCTATGAATACAGAAATGAAAGCTCTTATAAAAAATGACACGTGGGAGAAGTGCGTGTTACCAGCAGGAAAGAAACCGGTTGGGTGCAGGTGGGTGTTTACAGTCAAGTATAAAGCTGATGGCACAATTGAACGATATAAAGCAAGGTTGGTCGCTAAAGGATATACCCAAACATACGGCATCGACTACTCTGAAACTTTTTCTCCGGTTTCCAAAATTGATACTATCAGGGTGCTATTTTCAGTTGCAGCAAACAAAGATTGGCCACTTCATCAATTCGATGTTAAAAATGCTTTTCTACATGGAAATCTAGAAGAAGAGGTATATATGGAAGCACCGCCAGGGTTTCTGATGGGTTTGGAAAAAATGAGGTGTGTAAACTAAAAAAGGCGTTATATGGGCTTAAACAATCTCCACGAGCGTGGTTTGGGAGACTTACTATGGCTATGAAACGATATGGGTACAAACAAAGTAATGCTGATCATACCCTATTCTTAAAGAGAAAGGGAGATCTAGTTACATGCCTAATAATTTATGTTGACGACATAATCATAACAGGAAGTGATGAAGAAGAAATTATTTTACTTCGAAAGAATCTTTTTAAAGAATTTGAAATGAAAGACCTTGGAGGGCTAAAGTATTTTCTAGGGATTGAGGTCCTTCGGTCAAAAGAAGGAATTTTTATTTCTCAACGAAAATATATACTTGACCTGTTAACAGAAACAGTTATGCTGGATTGCAAACCAAGTGACACTCCAATGATAGTAAATCATAAACTCAAGATTACTGAAGGAGCTGAGCTAGCAGATCGTGAAAGGTACCAAAGACTGGTAGGAAAGTTAATTTACTTGGCTCATACCAGACCTGACATTGCCTATGCTGTTGGAGTGGTAAGTCAATTCATGCACCAGCCTCAATCAGAGCACATGGAAGCAGTTATGAGAATTATAAGATACCTTAAGAGAACTCCAGGAAGAGGTATAGTATTCAAGAACAATGGACATCTGGATGTTAAAGCTTTTACTGATGCAGATTGGGTTGGAAATCCGAATGATAGAAGATCTACTGCAGGATTTTTTACCTTAGTTGGAGGAAACTTAGTCACTTGGAGAAGCAAGAAACAGAAGGTTGTGTCTCTATCAAGTGCAGAATCAGAATTCAGGGGTATCGTTAAAGGGATCACAGAAATTCTCTGGCTTAAAAAACTAATGAACGAAATTGGCTTTCCTCTAAGGTTTCCAACTCAATTAATGTGTGATAACATGGCTGCGATTAAAATTTCAAAAAATCCTGTCCAGCATGATAGAACGAAACATGTTGAAATAGATAGACACTTTGTAAAAGAGAAAATTGAAGATGGCACCGTGGAACTCCCTTTCATAAGGTCAGAAGAGCAGTTAGCTGATATTCTTACAAAAGCAGTTGCAGCAAAAGGGTTTGAAGCAGTTTTAGGCAAGTTGGGTATTGGAGATCCCACTACACAACTTGAGGAGGAGTGTTAGAATATTCTAGAAAACACAATCAAGGCAAGAGATCACGTAATTAAAGGGCAATGTCTTCCATATTTAGTATTTCCTTGTTTAGATTATATTTCTATTATTTAAACAATCTCTTGTATGAGTTATTTGATATATAGAAAAAATAACAATCTTACTCCTATCTCTGATTACCTTGTATCACTAGGCTCGTGGCGCTTGTCTAAGCCCGTACAATGTCTTAGACAATTTATAAACCTTATGATATTGGCCTCGTTTTTATAACCCATCTGGTTGATTAACATAAACGTCTTCTTTTAGACCACCGTGCAAGAAGGCGGTTTTCACATCCAAGTGGTAGATTTCTCATTTGTTTGCTGTTGCTAGGGAAATTAGCAAGTGTATGGTCTCAATACGAGTGACCGGGCAAAGACTTCATCAAAATCAATCCGCGGTTGTTGAACATACCCTTTTGCCACCAACCGCACTTTATGCTTGTTTATCGTACCGTTTGCATTTCTCTTTACTTTAAATACCCATTTTACCCCAATAAATTTTAAACCTTTTGGTGGCTCGACTAACCTCCAAGTATCATTATTTGTTATCGAGTTAATTTTGGCTTGCATAGCTCTAACCCATTCATGCTTCGGTTTGGCTTCTTCATAACAATTTGGCTCATTGTCTGGTGTATGCCATAATTCAACACATTCCAAGTCAACATGAAGGATGTAGTCATCTAACCTGGCAGAATGTGAGCTCGGCCCGAACGCCTCAGGCCATGCGGCTTTAGTTTGCTGGGCTAGTTCGGCTACAGCTGGTGATTGCGGGCCTGAACAAAAGCCGAACCAAGAACTAGCTTATGATCTTGGGTTGTTGTTTGTACTTGGGCCATCAAATGAGTTATTGTTGTTTGAATTTTGGTTGCCAACATCACTTGTAGGTGCCCCGTTACTGGGCTCATCCCCAACTGTATTAATCGGCCCAACCCTGTGTATATCAAACTTCCCTATGGTACAATGCACATTCCCGGTTTCCCGTTTTCACTTACCTTTTCCTAGTTCCACCCGATACTCTCGTTAACGACTACATCTCAGCTTACATGTATCTTACGACTCTTCGAGTTGTATTACAGGTAGGCCTTTGAACCCGGTTCTATGACCTGCCATCTAACTTTCTCAAACTTAGTCTTTCAGTTTTTGCATAAGCCATGCACCCAAATGCCCTTATGTGCTTCACACTCGGTTTATTACCCTTGAATCTTTCATAGGGTGTCAAATTTTAAATTGCTCATGTTGTGACTCGGTTTATTAGATATACTTCATGACGAGCTGCTTCCCACCATAGATAACTCGGAACATGCATTGCTTTCATGATGCTTCAGGCCATCTCGAGTAGTGTCTGGTTCCGACGTTCCACCACACCATTCTGTTGTGGCATATATGGTGTAATGAGATGTCGGTTTAACCTACTTTCTTCACAAAAATTCCGGAATTCATTCGATGTAACCTCCCCTCCCCTATTGGTTCGGGGAATTTTAATCGATTTTTCAGTTTCCTTCTCTATAAGTGCATTAAAACTCTTAAATTTTTCGAAAGCATCACCTTTTCCTTCAAAAGAATAATCCACATATATACCGTGAAAAATCATCAATAATAACAAAAATATAGTTGTTACCTCCCATGGTTGTTGGTGTTATAGGTCCACACAAATCTCCATATAACAGTTCAAGAACAAGAGTGGCTCGAAACGTTGCTTCAGACGGGAAGGCACTCCTTGTTTGTTTCCCCATTAATCATGATTCACATATCTTTTCTTCATACTTAATACTTGGAAGTCCAAAAACCATCTTCTTCCTTCCCATCGTCTTTAGCTTATCAAATCGGATATGACCGATTCTTGCATGTCACTTCCACGTGTCCTCCTTTATCACCGATTTTAAACAAATCGGGCTTCCAAACTTCAGTTTTACTTTGTAAAGTCTGTTTGCTAATCTGTTTACTTACATAACTAACCGGGGCCTTCACTATCGTGCATAGTCAAAAACTCGTTCTTTATTCGGGTGTCACATCCCGACTCAGTGGTTTGTCCTAGACTGATTATATTGCTTTTCATATTTGGTATATAATAAACTTCAGTCAATAAACGTTGTTCTCCTTTTTTACCTTGAACAATTATTGATCACTTACCGGTGATTCCAGCCTGTGAGCCATCACCAAATTTGACTTTACCAGTTACGTTTTCATTCAGCTCCGAGAAATAACTGCATTTTCCAATCATATGATTACTCGCTCCATTATCTAAGTACCAAATTTCTTAAGTCACACAATCGGCTTCAAAGTGATTTGGTCTTAGATTTTCTTCATTAAGATACACCGTCTCGTGCATATAAACTATCCCATCCGCCTTTTTCAGTTTCTTCTACGTATACTTGCTGTTTTTGCGGTTTTCGATCAGGGCACATTGAAGCAAAATGCCCGAGCAGATCACCCACACCTGTAACATTGTACTTTAGATCAGTCTTTTTTTTTTTCATCTTGCCCCTTGAACTCGAGCCTCTTTCATAAGTAACCTTTTCCCGGTTTGGTTATTTCCTCTCCCACGAACTCGACCCCGGTGCCCATAATTTCCACGACCTCACCCCCCGTTGCTGTAGGAATCAGTTTTACTTGATTGTCACCGTGTAGATCTTCATTCCCGATTGGTTCCTCGTACGTCTTTAACCTACCAACAACATCTTCATAGGCAACTTCCTTCAAATTAACTTTGTTATCAATTGAGGCAACGATGTGGATGAACCTTCGGGGAAGGCTTGCTAGAAACTTTTCAACTAACTTCGTCTCGTCCACGACTTCTCCAAGTGATGCAGACTTATATGCAAAACCCGACAACCTGTTTGAGTATTCATCAATAGTTTCCATCTCTTTCATTCTCATGTTGTCAAGTTCTTGAGTTAGGTTTGTAACCTAGCCTCCCTTACTTAGTCATCACCAATGTGATGAGTTTTAAGTGCCGCCCACATATCTTTGGTGGTTGCCATGTTCCCGACTTGCAAAACCTGATTTTCGGGAATAACTTGAAATAAAAGAGCTATAGCCAAACTCTTCTTTTTGGCATCTTGCTATCCGAGATCGATCGCATCCCAAACACCACCAATCCACCATGTACCCTGAATATGGTCTTCATCATCATTGAGCATACCGTGTAGTTAATCGAGTTCAACATCGGACATTGAAGAAATGGTGTTGCACCATCCTTAATTGTACCAGATGCAGAACTAAAAATCAATTCAACCATGTTCGTCTTCCTTTGTTTTCGAACGTACCTCCAATAAAACGATTTTGGTGTTTTCGGCTCTTGATCCAGGATTGGCATCATGTTAAAGTAGCTCTCCTGACCCAACTTCAGACGTCTCCTTTGTTGAATCTCCATAGTAGCAGGTCTTGATTACATAATCAAAAAAATAAAACAGAAAAATTGGAACAACTTCAGGCTATGATACCAATTCATGAATGAATCGGTAATCAGAAAAATAAAAACGTGATTGCCAAAATTGGAAAAATACCTTTATAATAAGAAAATCTCACTCAAAAAAACTGATTACATAATCGGTATTTATTATAACTAGCTAACTCCTAGTTTTACTCAACTTCAAATACACTATCTTTATCTAATAAACATTAGTAGAAAAATCAAACTCATTTAAACTATTATCTTATTATTAGATCAAGTGTAATTGACTTCAAATTCTCCAATACTGAACTGGATGGGCTTGACTCGCCTACACCGGATTCAAAATTCTCGAACAGTTCTCGATCGAGTTTGACCATTTGCTGAGAGTATACCAAGGGACCTTTCTCCAACTAGAGTTTTGCGTACCGATGGATTAATCCATTTTTATTTTTTCCTTAAAAAACAATACTTACAATTTTGTAATTATCATGCTACAAAAATACAAACATTTATACAAGTTACATTTATACCTGCAATATGATTACGAATCTCAACTTTCAAATTATAGAATTTCCCCTGATGAACTTAGGCTTGTTTTATCATATGATTCCGTACCGCTTTGATATGGGATTCAATCATACAGTTCAACAAAAAGAGTATTAGCTTGTTTAAAGAAATTTTACATTTTATTGCAATTTAGTTTAAGTTAGTTTAATTCACTTGTTTAGTTGCATTTTAGGCACATATATAGCACTTTAAACACTTAACTATCACAACATATCATGCATTTTATCATATTAAAATCTTACTACTTTTTGTAATTAAAGATGACAACGAATATTGAAAAAAATAAATAAATTTATGCATAGATGACAGGTTTATAATAACACTAGATTCTCTCTAGAACTAATACTACATAACCGTGCGACATGTTGACACATGATAGGGTAAAACTAGAGCACATGGATCCATGACGTTTAAGGAAGGCTGCAGTGTATGAAGAGTGGAGACTCGAGAAATAAGGTAACCGAAACAACCACGGAAAAGTGAAAATTTGAACTGAACCAAAATATGTTATTCATGTATTTTCGTGGCAAATATTTGGGAAGACCACTCATCTAGCTGTCATAAGTGTGACCGTAACGTTGTTGTTTGAGTTTTGTGCTTCTATGCTGCTCGAGCTTGCACAACTACTTTCAGTGTAAAAACCAGGATGTTTCGGTTCTGGTAATTGACCGTCGCTACTCAACATCATAACCACAGTAGACATGTTTGGTCTGTCTTCAGGGTTGTTTTGAACACATAGTAAGCCCACATGGATCGAACGTAACACTTCATATGCATGGTCTAGTTCGATTAAAGACGAGTCAGCGAATTCCAAAAGTTTTCCTTCTTTGTAGTGATTCCATGCCTAAAAGAAAAATTACAAAATATATGTCACAACTAAAACATGTTGGAAGTAATTTCCAACTTAATAGGCCCGTCACGTGTAGGTGACCGGGTTGAACCTATTGGGCCTATGGGATTCATTATTATGTAATGGGTTTATGGGTTTACAATTAGGGTTTATTAAAATAGGTAATGTCTTGGCTAGCAAGTTATGTTAGTCTATATAAACATGTCATGGTTAGACATTATAGATTGGGTGTGTGGTGTGAGATGCAACCGAGTTAGGGTTCATCCAGGAGGCACACACGAGATGTAACCGAGTTAGGGTTCATCTGGATGTAATCGAGTTAGGGTTCATCAAGAGTCAAACCGAGCTAGGGTTTGAGAGTTGTAATCAGTTTTTTGAGTAAGATTTTCTGATTAATATAAACGAGAGTTATTCGTTTAGTTTGTGTGTTGATTATCGATACGGGACTTGAATTGGTATCAGAGCCAAGTTCAAGAAATCGGTAATCAAGTTAACTTTGATCGGCGGTGAGGCGGATCAACGGTATAGTGATCGCCGGTTAGCGGTGGCTTGAGGAGGAGCTATCACTGCGCATATCGGAACCAAGTTGGGTTTCCGAATCAGGGTGGTGAACTTGGAGAACGAGCAGGTTCCTTCAAGGTAATCGGTTTGTTGTGCGGAAAGTGGTTTATGCCAAGAGATTGAGCAGGTTTGGTGACCAGGTTCCGTGTTGCGAGCGAGTAGGCTTTCGTGTACGGATTTTTGGTGAAGTTTGTTTGAGACTCGTTTTTTGTGTTCGATCAAAGTCGTGATCGAGAAGAAACGGAGAAACTTTTGGTGGTTGTCGATCAAAGTCGTGATTGACAAAAGGAGGTTCGATGTATTAACGTGACTATATTTGTAGAATATTGTGTATATTATATTTGTACTTTGTAGATAATATTGCTTCCTTATTTGTCTCATTTATTGTTGAGACTTCTCTGTATATATATTCCATTTCATGAATAGAAGATCTCATTCAACTTAATGCCTATTTACATGGTACCAAAGCTACCCTAAAGTTGAACGAATTGGCCGATCAGCTTTTCGATGTCGATCATCCGATCTCCGAACAACGTTTGGTTCTTCGGTTAGTCCGGGGTTTACCACCGGAGTTTGACTCTGCCGCCACCTACATTAATCAAACCATCCCGTCTTGGGATACTGCTTGTTCCATGTTGCAGCTAGAGCAGCACCGCCAATCCGCACGAACCATGACCGAGTCTTCTCCGGCCATTGTCGCAGCCGCCACTCAAGATCCCCCTGCTGACCGTCGTCGTGACCCACCGTCTCGTGGCGGGTCCCGACCTCAATACCGTCGGCAGAATAACTCTGGTCAAAACCGAAACACTCGCAACCATCTCGGTTATGAGTTCGGCTCCTCGCAACACTAATGGTTCTCAGCATCAAACTTGGCCCGGACCCCTGCTTGGCCCAACCCATATGGATTTTGGGGGATACCACCCTGTCCTTATCCAACCCAGCAAGGCTGGGCTACTCCATGGATCCCTCGACCCAACAATCCAACCCAACAAGTATCTGCGTCTCAGTCCACTCCTCAGGCCCATTTGACTGAATACAATGCTCTCCAGCCCACAGACCTTGGCGAGGTTTTCAGGCCATGGCACTTGAACCAAATACCACCGATGACCCATGGCATATGGACACTGGTGCATCTGCTCACCTGACTGCTGACCCCGGTAAGATATCGGTACCCTCTCAAGTTAATTCTATTAATTCAATTTTTGTCGGTAATGGTAATAGCAAGCTGGTTCATGGATCGGGAAACACCAATTTACACCATCCGTCCAAACCACTTGCCTTAAAAAAAGTCCTTTATACTCCTGATGTAATCAAAAACTTAATATCAGTGCGTTTTTTTACCATTGATAATTTTGTTTCTGTTGAGTTTGATCCATTTGGTTTTTCTGTGAAGGATTATCCGGATGGGAAGATCCTGAGCAGGCATGATAGCAACGGTCCTCTCTATCCATTTACCAATGTTCAAACGGCATCTGCTTTTGTGGCGTCTTCTCAACCAAACCTTTGGCATGATATGCTTGGCCATCCCGGTCTCCCCGTCATGAAGTTTTTATCTTCTCGTAATTTTATTTCGTGTAATAAACAAAGTATTTCTCATTTTTGTGATTCGTGTCAAGTTGCTAAGAATAAAAGTTTGTCGTTTACTTTATCTAGTTCATCAACTATTTTACCGTTTGACATAATCCATTGTGATTTGTGGACCTTACCGATTCCTAGTAAAAGTGGGTATAAATATTACATGATTTTAATAGACGATTACACTCACTTTACTTGGATTTACCCTCTTCGTTTTAAATCCGAAACATTGGGCAAATTCAAACAATTTCATAATTTCATTAGAACCCAATTTCATCTAACCATTAAATCTTTTCAATGTGACATGGGTGGCGAGTTTGACAACAACAATTTTAAAGCATTTGCCGTTTCTAACGGATTGCAATTTCGTTTTGCTTGTCCTCACACTTCCCAACAAAACGGGAAAGCCGAACGCATGATTCGCCGTATCAATGAAATCATGCACGCCTTACTTACACATGCATCATTAGCACCAAATTTTTGGGTTGAGGCCCTCCATGCTTCAGTCTACCTTCATAATATTATTCCAACCCAACTCCTCAGTTTCAACACCCCAACCTCGGTCTTGTACCTAAAACACCCCACCTACGAGCACCTACGTGTTTTCGGTTGTGCATGTTTCCCGAACCTCTCATCTACCCGTTCTCACAAACTTGCACCACGTTCCAAACCATGTGTCTTCCTTGGATATCCCACCGATTTTAGAGGTTAACGGTGCCTTGATCTAGACACGGGTAAAATTATTCTTTCTCTTCATGTTACGTTCGATGAACAAACTTTTCCTTTTGCCACTCCCTCAAAAAAAATACTCCACATGACTATTCCCTATTTGATCCGGACCCATCCCCAATGCTCTTCCAAACTCCATCAAACTTCCACTATAAATTCCACAACTCCAACAAACCCCAATGTCACAACTACACCACAAAATAACCCACATATAGTCCAATCGCCCCAACCACCCACGCACATCCCCTATCACTTCCCACACTTCACCTCAACCCACCACCCAACATACCCCACCTCTACCCAAACCTCATCCAACAGTACCTCCTCACAAAACAATTCCGCGCCACCCCTTCCGCCACCGTCACATTCCATGACCACCCGCTCCAAACACGGGATTCTCAAACCTCGACTCCCTCTTAGTCTTCACGCCACAACCAGCCCACCCATCTCTCCCCTTCCAAAGTCTCACTTAACCGCCCTAAACGATCCAAAATGGCATGCTGCTATGAACGATGAATTTCGAGCTTTAATAGATAACAACACTTGGGAATTGGTTCCTAGACCTACTGATGCTAATATCATAAGATGTATGTGGCTTTTTCGCCACAAGTTTAATGCCAATGGGTCACTACAACGTTACAAAGCAATATTGGTGGTTAACGGGAAAAGTCAACAGGTTGGCGTGGATTGTGATGAAACGTTTAGTCCCGTAGTTAAACAGACCACCATTCACACGGTCCTTAGCCTTGCCGTATCCCGTTCTTGGTCTATCCATCAATTGGATGTCAAGAATGCGTTTTTACATGGGGACCTTCAAGAGACGGTTTATATGTTTCAACCACCCGGATTTACTGACCCGAACAAGCCCAAACATGTTTGCAAATTACAGAAATCATTATATGGGCTTAAACAAGCACCAAGGGCGTGGTATCAACGGTTTGCAAATTTCATCATAAGCAAAGGTTTTCGTAGCACCACAAGCGACTCGTCATTATTTGTTTATCATAACGAGAACCGCATGACTTATCTTCTTTTATACGTTGATGATATAATCTTGACCGCATCAGATGACAAGCTATTAAATTAGATTATCTCTTCTCTATCACGGGAATTCGCCATGATCGACTTGGGAAAACTCCACCATTTTCTTGGGATTTCGGTTGAAAGTCGCAACGGTGGCCTATTTTTATCTCAAGAATCATATGCTGCCGATTTACTAGCCCACGCAAACATGACTACGTGCAAGCCATGCTCAACACCCACAGATACTAACTCCAAACTAAGTGCTTTAGTTGGTGATCCATTGCCCGATGCAACCTTATACTGTAGCTTAGCCGGCGCATTACAATATTTAACATTTACTCGGCCCGACATTGCCTACACGGTCCAACAGGTATGCCTCTTTATGCACGATCCGCGTGAACCTCATTTCAATTTTTTGAAGTGTATCCTACGATATCTTAGAGGAACCTTAAATCATGGCTTACACATTACCCCGTCTAAAAATACATCTTTAATCGCGTACTCTGACGCAGATTGGGGAGGATGCCCCGACTCACGTCGGTCCACATCGGGCTATTGTGTTTTTCAGGGAAGTAATCTAATATCGTGGTTATCAAAACGCCAGGCTGTCATATCACGGTCTAGCGCCGGGGCGGAATACCGAGGCGTAGCAAACGTGGTTGCTGAAACAAGTTGGATTCGCAACTTACTTCTTGAACTACATTTACCCACAAAACAGGCCACTGTCGTTTATTGTGATAATATTTCGGCCGTATACTTGACTCAAAATCCGCTTAATCATCAACGAACCAAACATGTTGAAATCGATATCCACTTCGTTCGGGAAAAGGTTCGTGTTGGTTCCGTTCGTGTTTTGTATGTTCCCACAGGTTACCAATATGCGGACATCTTCACTAAAGGTCTTCCCCGACAACTTTTTCAAAGATTCAAATCCAGTTTGAGCATTCGTCCATCTAACGCTCCAACTGAGGGGGGCTATTAACGTGACTATATTTGTACAATATTGTGTATATCAAAGATTCAAATCCGTTTTTGCGGCTGTTTAAACTTCGACGAAGAGACATAGCATTGTGGTTTATTTTGTTGGAATTATTCTGCAAAGGAGAAAACGTGATTGGCTGTTGAGCCATAAAAGTCAAAAGTAAGGAGTAAAATTCTTTTGTTTCACGACTTATTTACGTAGGAAGAAAAAAAAACAAATAATACTGTTTTCAAGCCAATTTAGTTTTATTTTGCTTGTAACCAGGTTTAGTTCTAGGAAAGGTGTTCGAAATTGATCTTTGTGTATTTCCTCAAGGATTGGAGAAAAGGGGTTGGACAAGTTGATTCAATTCAGAGTTTGTTTTTATACGGGTTAAACGAGTTAGGTTTTAACCAAGATTTGAGCAAGTGGGTTGTGCGAGGCAACTACGGGACATAAATCTGAGCGATTCAGATTGCGTGAAAAATTGATCACCTGCGACGGATGTGAAATTTACTTGAGTGATTCGGGTGGTACAGTGTGATACCGTTGAAGAAGAAAGTTGTCAATCCGTGACAGATTGATCAGAAATTGAGAGTGATTGTGTGAATCAATCAAGAACGAGACGAGAAGTCGCTTGTGTGAAGCAATTAAGTTTGTAAGATTTTGATTTGAATGATGTTCTTGTATTTTGATTCGGGAGCAAAAGAAGATCAAGGAAGATTGTTGTTCACCCGATTAGATGACCGGGATTGCAGCCAAAGGAGTGGTTATGCGTTTTCATACGACCGAGGGAATGGTCGGGGACGAGGTCACAGAGGTAGTCGAGTTCGGGGGAGCCGAAGAACACGTCTATGGATCAAGAAAAGTTCCCGGGAGATCAAGGGCAAGATGGTTGTGAAAACCGAGAAGACCAAGTTCATGGGTCAAATCAAACAGGGCGAAAGAGACATGCTCGGAGTTGAAGAGCCAACTATTTCAAGTCGGAAATTAGGGGGGGTGATATTTTGTATCTACTTTGGATCCCACTTACGATCTCTAGCGTCAAAACACCGAAGCTGAATACATCTGATTTTACTGAGAACATTCCCTTTCCTACATATTCTGGGGACATGTATCCACTGCACCAAAGTGTTGGTCATGTTATCAAACAAGAACATAATACTAAGTAGCAAACTATTAAACAAAATTGTAACATTTATAATGTATTCTTACTATGTCCCAACCACTCTTTTAGTCTTTGTTTGGGTCTCATTTTCTCCAAAGCTTCTTGCAAGGCCAAAATCTGATATTTTCGGGTTCAAGTCACGATCAAGAAAAATGTTGGCAGGTTTGAGATCTCGGTGGATAATCTGTAGACGAGAATCTTGATGAAGATAGAGCAAACCTCGAGCGATCCCATCTATAATATGGAACCGTATCGACCAGTCAAGTGTTTTGCTTTTGGGTTCATCTGAAAAAGAACTTGCATTTAAAATTACAAAACAGGACTAGAAAAAGCAAACATTATCTTGTTAAAAGAAAAAAAACTTACGAAACAGAAGCTGATCAAGCAAGGCCTTTGTTAGGCATGTACTCATAAACCAACATCTTTTCGTGACCTTTAAAACAATATCCAAGAATCTTGACAAGATTTCGATGTTGAAGCCTGGAAATGAATATAACTTCGTTTTTGAACTCTTCAACTCCTTGCGAGGAGCTCGTGGAAAGACGCTTCACTGCAACTTCTCTCCCATCTTTCAAACATCCCTTAAGAGATAGGCCTCTTCAGATGTTTTTCATCATCATCATCATCATCATCATCATCATCATCATCATCGTACTCAGTATATCCCACCAATAGCAATGCTATGATAGGGTCTGAGGAGGGTAAGATGTAGACAGCCTTACCTCTATCCCATAGGGATAGAGAGGCTGCTTCCGGTGAGACCCCCGGCTCGATAGTAGTTTTGCATCAAGCCTTGGACATAAGGCACATAGCACTCAATCATCGGGACACCGGCTGATCGGTGCATGTGCCCTTGTCTTTCGGCTATCAACGCCACCACATGATGCCTGATTAACCTTCCGCCACTTTTAACGTTATTTTCACGAGATTAGTAAAATAACGTCAAAATTAGTGCAATTTTACTTTTGCCCACCCGAGGGTTCACACATATATACGTTATATGCACGCACCGCAAGCAGGGCGTACCTCTTCAGATGTTTTTTAAACAGAGCAATATAAAGTAATGCCAAAATTTTGTTTCAAGATTGAATGATACCTTGTAAACTGGTCCAAAGCCACCCTGACCGAGCTTGTTACTATCTGACAAATTATTTGTTGCAGCGACTAATGTCGATAAACTAAAAAAGGGTAGGTCTACAACATCTTGTCGAGTAATTGGACCATGCCTTTCTACAAAACAAGAGCAGAAGAGCCATAGTTGGATGTTAAGTACATTCTCATAAGTGAAACAAGTAATTCGTGGTGGTACAATAGTCAGGTTAATTAGTAGTTTATATTAACTATTCAAAAGAATATTAAGCAAATTAATAGATCACGAGTCATTAACTTGTAGCTTTCGCCTTCTATATCTAACGATTATAATGCACATTCCAAGAAGAATGGTTGCGCCTAGAAACGCAGGGATAACAACTATCATCAATTTGCTATTGCCTCTTGATATCTTGTCTTTCTCTGTATACAATAAAAAACCGCATGGTTAGAACATTTATATTTGAGATTTTAAAAGCTCAACTAAATAAAATTAATTTTACCTAGTTCTGAAGCAGCCATTCGTATATATATGTCCTGTCCGTTGTTAGGAAGTGTGCGCATATCGATGAGTTCACCATACCATAACAAGCAACCAATGTCATATTTGATGTCCAAAGTCGCATAAGCTGTACAATTACACTCATTTTTACACTTCGCCTTACATTGTGCGAGAGTCATATTCGTGTCAAACCAAGATTGCCTGGTGTCTGGCAACTTCATGAACGGATACCTTCGAAACCCTTCTCCAGCACCACAATCTAATGGCACTTCCCTTTGACAACCGCCAGTCCAGTCGGATATTTCCCATTGATCCTTAATTTTTGGTTCAAAGCCTTTTAGACATCCACAGATTGTTGATTGTGTAATGTCACAACTGCCATGAACACCACACAATGCATACCTGTCACAACTGTCTGTTTCACTATCGGCATAGAGAATCCATCCTTGCGTTCGGTTGATCCAATTATACCTGCCCATGTTGCCAGCAGGAGTTAACCTCATCATACTAAGAACCGAACTATTTATCAGATTGAATTCAATGTAAGTCTCTCTTTCGTTTGAAACATGGGTGTCTACGTAAATTCCAGTTGGTTCGTTATTAATGGCTGATGTGGCCTAAAATATATATAATTTATATAAATGTTTCCCATACTTTTAAGTTGTTTTGAATTGGTTTTTATTGAATATTACTTGTTTCTAGTTTATATATATATATATAATTTTAATGATTTTATGAGACAACGAGCTAAAGTGAAGTAATTTTATTAAACTTGAGCCTACGAGTAAATGTTAAACGTTTATCCTATTGATTTTCTCTTATTAACATTAGGTAAGGAAATACGTTTTGTTTAAAGTTATAAAGAAAAAATATTCATAAACAAATTAATGCTTGACATATGATTATTACACAATTTAATTGTTTTAATTTGTTTCTTGAAATCTGAATTCTAGTTACAATGTCACGTGGGGTGTTCATCCACCATATTGAGAATTAAAAGAAGAATATATATTTTGTCTTGACAGGAGCACATGAATGTCGAATACAGGAAACTACACACTTGGGCCATTAAATTAATTGAGGTGAACATGGGCCGAATAAAAAATAATAATAAAGATGCCGCTTAAATTAAATAGCAAGTGAGGTTATTAGAAAAACCCTACGGACGGACACAGTGAGGTTGTTTTGGGTGGACGACTGATTGAGGAGCATACGCAACGCAAGTCAGAGGACATAAAGCTTTTGAGAGGGACGACCAGAAGAATTATTAATATTATTCTGGAGAGGAAGCATCCATTGGTTTGTAAAACATACGGTTTTCTTTAATTTATTTTCTTTTCTCAAACATGAGTTTTGCTACTGAAATTACTTTGTTTTCACCTGTTATTATAAATAGCTAAACTTGTTAGAACTACTTAGGTTTGGTTGATTAACGTTTTTTTATGATTGTTTTGGGTTGAGCAACGAATATATACTTGATTTTCTATTGTCAAGTTTATATTATTGTGATTTTATTCTATGATTGCTATTGAGTTTGTTCAATATTTTATTAATTAAACCTCGTGTGATTTTATCCTTACATGAATTAATTTTGTGTTTGGTTTAGGATTGCATGTTAGACTAATTATTTTGTGTTTTTGGTTACTTGTGGTAGACGTCACCATAAGGTTTGATTGGTTAAATTTGTTTATCTCAATGGTTCATCTCCTTTTAGTTGGACCAAGACATTAGGAGTTGGTTTGTCTTTTTGGTCTATTCAATTTAGTTTGCCGTTGCGAGACCACGTGCGGTTTTCTTGCCGTTGATTAGGTTAATTTGTAAGCCAAGTTATTTAATCTTGAATATTGAATTACCCCTTATTCCCGAGGTTTGTTAGGATTACGGGTCTTTGAGGAATTTGTGATTTTGATACGGACCAAGTAATAAATCAATTGGGTACTTAGAAAATCAACTGTGCTTTATTATTCTTTCTAGACGTTTTTAGGGGTCTTTAGTAAAACTGACCGTGGGGACCTATTTTCCCTTATTATTGTCTAGTTAGATTATCTTTTGAACCCGGTTTTATGTGTTCGTTGTCACCCGAGCGTCGTTGATTTGATAGTCGTCAATAATAATAATAATAATAATAATAATAATAATAATAATAATAATAATAATAATAATAAAATCAATTAAATATTTTAAGGTAGGACTTGGATTGGGGTTTATATTCTGAGCCGTTCTCACGTGTCTTCGAGTTCGATATCCGGACTTTCCTTTTCTTTGCTATACGCGACCGGTACACTTGCCGTTTGTGTGAACTAGGATAGATTGTTTGGTTTTTAAAGCTTAGTTGCGATTCGTGTTTTATTTATATATATATTTTCGCACATCAATGGCACCCGTATACGTAATTCCATTCCATGATCCCAATCTGGAGTGGATCACATCTCTATTCTTTTTAAATATTTGTGGGAATGCCATACAAATCACAAACGAACCTTGAGACGGATCATCGTCACTCTTCCACGACGTATAATTCGTAGTTATCCCCCTTTCCAAATCCCTCCCAAATCTTGATCCTGGTAGAGTTGTATCTCCTGGATGATCAAAACTCTGCCAAATGTAATTTTCTTGTCCTTCTTCACGGTCCATAACCATAAGATTCCCACTTTCTAACAATCGAGCCACCGGATTTCTAGCGGTTCTAGATGAACTTGATGTCCAAATAGTTACACTAGTGGCGGAATCACGAATCACCAAAACTCCAGACTGATCAAGGGTTAACACACCGGATTTGTTTTTGATAGGACTGTCTCGATTGGCAACCCAAGCGACCGTGCCAGTCGCTAGCCGTTTGTACCATATGCCAACATATCGGTTGGAGGTGTTTCCGGGGCTAAAGAACCCGAGCTCGAATGTTTCTTGGGGTGAAACAATGGTTTGGCCATCCCTAATGGTTTGATTCATGAGTATGGTGTCTGCTGCCATGATGCAAGTACATACTGCACCAAAAGAAATAATGTATATGGAAAATTTCATCATTGTTCATGATAAGTGGCTAATGATGGCGATTTTTGTAGGCTACTTTTTGCTAAGTGAAGGAGTTGACAAAGATACAATAGTCAGTATTCAAGAAGTGGCCCACGTTGACATTTTTGTTATCAACTTTGAACGACGGCGGCTTCAAACATCCAATGGTCAATACAATATGATATACTATTTAATTCATTGCCACATTTTCGTATTTAATATCTATATCTAGAACTAATTAGAAGGTTTTGATGGTAATTTCGGACAATATTCACAAGTTGGTAAATATGAAAGAATCTTAAGTTAACAAGTCGGTCAAGTTAAGTTGTTTAGTTTTCTATTTGTTATATAATTAACACTAGGTTAGATCCCGTCTTACACACGGTGAAAAATATAATAAAAGTAAAAAACATCATAAGTAATACATAAATTTAGTTATTTTATATAATAATAGGTTATAGCCCGAGCTACATACGTTGAAAAATATATGCACTTCATATATATGCATCTTACTACTCTAATAAATAACTACTACTATATGCCATTTGTCACACTCTCATCCATTCTCATAGATTTAACCCATTTTCTAAAATATGGATCCTATATGGGTCCTTAACCACCCACTTAATTGTTATTCAAACCTAATATCTAATCAGCCTATCGTCCTCTCCATGGCGTCCACCACCACCTATCATCCTCTCCATGGCGTCCACCACCCCCTGCGCCGGCGACAAAATAGCCCCTCTCCACGGCCACCACCACCACCACTACTATCGCCCCTCCCCACTTTTCGCTTTTCTATACGCTCTTGCCCTAATCCACAAACAAACAATTATCTTCTCTTTTCGTACAATTTTAGTTCAATTTATTATTTAAGATTTATTTATCAATTTCAATTGATTTATACGATTTATATTTAATGTAAGTCATCAAATATTTCATCTGATCTGATCTGCTCATCGATTTGTGTTATTTTTTATTTCTATTAATTTATTTCTATTTTTTTTGCAGTTGATTTCTCGATTGATCGCCATGGCCAAAAGCACATTCAAACTCGAACATCCTCTCGGTATTATTATTATTATTATTATTATTATTATTATTATCTGAATCTGAGATCGTATCGATGTGTTTTTTGATACTGTTATGTATTAATTTGCTTAATGAACTTGCTTAGGTTTTGTTGTTGAAGTTTATTGTAAGGTTAATTGTTAAAGAAGATGAATATTAGTATGTGCATTGTTACTGTGATGCTTTGTAATTGATTGATTTGGTTAATTAAGTTGCTTAGGTTTTGCTGTTGAAGAGAATTAGTATGTGCATTGATTCGGTTACGCGTTTTGCTGTTGACGAACTGATTTTGATACTGTGATGCTTCGTAATTAATTGATTTGCTTGATTAAGTTGTGAAGAAACACTAATCGATCCCGGGCAGATTACGGATAATCTGAGGGTTAAATAGATGTTTCCCACGAGGGTTAGGTCCGGCAGAGAAGGATGTTCTTCAGGTGACCTGCAAAACAAAAACCGTGAGCTCGTCACTGAGAAGGGAGGGGTTCCTCCTTGTGACCACCCTCCGGCGTGAGAATCAGACTAGATTGCTCTGAATATAAGTGTATATTGAGAGAAATAGCTAGTGAAGGCAAAATACCAGATGCCCTTACCGTTCCAAGGTGTTGGAGTATTTATAGCCGAAGGTAGGTTTCCAAGCAGGTACAGCCAGCTGTATAATATTCCTGTTCTACCAACTATGGGCTACGCACGTGCCATGCTGGTTGGTGGGTAGGCAGCGGCTGATAGTAACAAGGCCGGCTGTATACTGTTCCCTTTCCACCAACTGCAGGCTATGTGCGTGCCACAACAAGGGTTGGTGAGTAGGCAGCGGCTAATAGTGACAAACAGTACTAGAGCATGCTCCTCCTCGTACTGTTGTCGGTGAGCTGTCACCCTGTGATTGGTTCATGGGCTGCTTTGGTCAGATCTTGTCTATTTTGTCCATACCTTGGCAGGTATAGTACAAAAGATCTTCCAGAAGCATACGGACTGGCTCATTTGGGCGGGAGTATTCCCGCCTTGCTCATTCCTTCAGGTGACACTGAATTATTGAGTGCCTTGTGCGTGTAGCCTTGCTATTAGTGCTGGTAGCCTTCCCTGATGGCTTGTATCCGCAGCTGCGGGGACAGGCGGGATACTTCACCATTGGGAGGCTTTCCCTGCGGGAACAGCTGGCGTACTGCGCGTAAGGTCTTTATCTCTGAGCATGGTGGGTCCTGCGGAACCAGTTGGTCCTTGCGCAAACGTCCCTCTTCAAGGTGAGTCTTGCGGGTCCAACTGGGCTCTACTGGGACCTACATCTTCAAGTTGCTTAGGTTTTGCTATTGAAGAGAATTAGTATGTGCATTGATGCGGTTACGCGTTTTGTGCTCGATTAAATGTTCCTTATACTGTGATGCCTTGATTTGCTTAATTAAGTTGCTTAGGTTTTGCTGATGAAGTTTATTGCTCTCGATTAACTGTTTTTGGCTACTGTGTAAACAATATTTATTTGTAGCACCTACCTGCTCGCTTATTAAAACTTTCTAATATTGTGGAGATATGGTTCCTAACCTTTTCAATTTAGATGATGATCATTGTTTAATGCCTATACGTGTGGAGACTTATTTTGCAGTACATCTTTGTCGTATGATATAATATGATGACTTATTATGGTCAACCTTTTTCTTCCTAATGCAAATCTATTTTCATGTTCTTTAATTTCAAATCATTTTTATATTTGATTAGCTTTAGGTAAACTTAGATTTCGATTTACTTAATTTGTGATTTAAAGTTTTTACATTTCAAATGTTTTAGATTCATCAACATCGTTTCATGCATTATATAAGAAGATAAAAGAGGGAGGCATAGAGTGTGTCGGTGTAATAGAAAGAGAGTGTGGGAGATTTTAGCTTGCTGGTGTATATAGAGCATGAACATGTTTACATACTTAATCTTCGGTAAGGTTGTCGATAGAACCTTTTGTATTTATGGTGCTATTGAAATTTATTAAGTATCTGATAGCAAGGATGTCTTGGTTCCTAAGTTGATGGAAGATATAAAGTGTTTTGACTTTCCTTTGTATAAATAGGTCGTCTTTTAATTTTGCATGTTGTCATGATTGGTGTAATTTTTTCTTCCAGTTGTTTGTTTTTGTTGGTTCTAGCTTTTCGCTAGTTTGCCTTGTTAAATGAAAGTTGTTTAAAAAAATGTTTATAGTGCCTCATGTGTCTAAGAACTAAGGGACCACGGAATATTAGAAGTCAAAATTTGATCATTACAAGCATTTCATTTATTAAAATTTAATTAATCCACAATATATAAGGTTAGGATTTAGAAATGGTGTATAGAGCAAAACAAAAAGGTTAGAAATTGTGTATAGATCAAAACAATATGGGCTAAACAATCATTTAACATGTACATCTAAAGTGCACAATCATTTAACACGAACAATTAAAGTGTAGTAGGGGCTAAAGTGTCATTTATGAAATTTCTTTTTTTGCTGGTACAGGGAAATAAAGTACACTTCTGCAATAAAGTGCACTTCTACACAGCTCGTGAACGACATGGGTCATATGTGTATATTTGAAACCTAGTTGTTAATAGCAGTTGGCTAGGTATATTAGGGCTAGTATTTCGTTTATGTATTTTGGATTCAATTCTTGTTCATTTTTCCATCAATTTATATTTTGTTTGTTTCATCTTTTTCATAATGAAGATTCGTTTCTTAACCCTAATTCAATTTTAATTAACTTTGGTCGATTCTATTAGTTATGTAATTGAGTTCTTCGTTGTTATAGATTCTATTTCCACTTAATTTTCTGTAACAATTGTTATCAGAGCTATGTATTGATTTTATAAAAATACCTATAATTGAGTCCTCGATTCAATTACAATGGTGCACATCCTCAAATTTCGACTAACAAAGTTTTACCACGATGCACGTGACATACCAGGATCTAGCTTATTTGTTAAACCAAACAAAATTTATAAATATTTAAAACACCATTTAACTTAAATCCAAACATGAGAAAACAAAAACCAAATCAATAGTTTAAAGTTTAGCGAAAGCGTAAAAGTAAACGGTTTAAAATAATAAACCATGTGCTTAAACATACACAACCCATTATATGTAACCAAAAGTAAAATAAAAGTTCATGCGATAATGTGACTTCAAACATATGCAATGCAACTCGATCCTTAGCACGCATCTAGTAACATGGACAAGTATGAATACTCAAGGGTCAACCCGAGGTTGGTGAGTTTATAAGTTATAGCAGAAGTAGTAAATGTAGTATAAGTAGATTTAGCACTTTTCAAATATACCAGGTGATATGAGCCAAATTATATATAAATATTATAAATATTCCCTACACTTTTGAACCATGTTTTTATTGAATATCATTCGTAATTATATATAAATATTATAAATATTCCTACACTTGAGACCAACGAGCAAAATGATAGAATTTATGTTAAAACGCGTCTCTAATGAACTAGAAAAGAAACCGAATTTTAATTCCATAATTACCTTTATTCAAGTATTAAATATTTATACCATGATTTGATAAATGCAGATGCTAAAGTTTAATTAATTATATATAGTTGGTTTAATAATACTATATTCGACCAAATAAGTTTCTTTTTGTCATTTAGATTGAAATAAAAAGAAAGAAGCACACATGAGAGTTATAAATAATGAAATATTATTACGGTGAGTGGGCTCCGACAAAGTCAGCTCATGACATGTTTTGTGAATTGTGATTGGAATGAAAATAATAAAGGAGGTCGGCTACTGTTGGGAGAAAAAAACCTACGGAGTTTGACGAGGACAACCGAAAAGAATAATAAAAGAAAGATAGAGAAAGTTGTTGGTTGGAGCCAAGATCGTTTGGTTTCAACACTGTAGAGGTAGGGTATCAAAAAGACCCAAATACCCATAAATACTACCCGCGGGTCATAGAGAACCCTCTTATAAACCACCCGCGGGACACTTGGGCCACCCGCATGTTACGAGTAAGGAGGAACGTTCTCATAACACACGCGGAAGCATCCTGGCGTCCTCAAAAGTCATCCGCAAGACAGGAAGTATGTCCGCATAAATAACTGGAGGACAGTGCCAGTAGGACAGCTGTCACCATTCAAATACTTTCTAGAAGAAAGACTCATGATTCTTACTTGGGGAATACGTGACATACTAACCTATCACAAGAAGACACGTGGCCAGGTTGTTATAACCGTGCACATGGTCAGGGTGCGATCCATCCTATCAGCTGGTGACACGTGTCCAGTATGGGACGTATAGCCCAACCTATCACAAGAAGACACGTGTCCAGGCGGTTATCAAAGATCTTCTAGAAGAGGACAGCTGCCCAATCATCTTCCATCATCCTTCGGCTATAAATACCTTGTCAAACGATATGAGGTATTCATTCATTCACTCACCGGTATTCCGACTACTCTTGGTCTTTGTACTTGAGTACTTTCTTCATTACGAACGTTACTGATTCTCACGCCGGAGGGTGGTTACAGGAAGACCCCCCTCTTGTCCTTCCTGTAACGAGACTCACGGTGTTTGTTTTGCAGGTTCCGGTCACTGGACTTTAGGGAGCTTTACTCATATCGTGGTAGTAGTTATCGTATTATACCCTGTGGACTCATTGGATCAAGGACCCATACCTAGGGAGTGGATCCGTGTTTCTTCATTGGCGCCATCCTTGATTTGTGTTAGAACAACAATAGTTTTCGTTGATATGAGTAAACTTCCTGATGGGCCGACGGGAACCTCTGCAACAGAGTCACGTGTAACTAACACAGAAGCACCTCCGTGTCTTAGAATTTTTGCACGCATCACGACTCCAAGGAGCCGTACTCTTGAGCGAGTCACAGCTCCAGGGTTACGGAACATTGACGTAACACCTGGGGGTTTTACCCTAGAGAACGTCACAACACCAACCGGTACCACCCCCCAGATATGGGACGGACCTCGGCACTGGAAGGTTCTAATTTGGGTAATCTCAGACGGATTACGGAAGAAACTCACCGAAAGCGGTCAGTGTTGGATCTAGAAAATGATTCAGGTGACTCTGACGTGGCGAGATCTCATAGACATAATTCCAGATCCAGAGGAGCCTTGACTCCTGAAGAGTGGCTCCATATGCAGCAACAAAGTTTGGTGGCTGAATACGAGCGTAGAAAACGTAACGAGCAACTTCACGCCCGCACGTTGGATTATAAGGAATCCCATAGGGGATCTCCTTCTCCTCCACCAACAGTGCGAGGAAGTCAAACCTGTAACAGTCAACAGACGGAACTAGAGTTTGGCGAACTTCCGAGGCTGCGTCCTCGTCCTCGCATAAATATGCGGATGCCATCTTATTTAGATGAGTTTGACGGTTACGGTTCATCCTACCACCCGGGAGACTATAGTATGTATACCGGAGACAGTAGAAGGAGTTCTCAGACAAAAAGCAGCCGTCCGCATGACATAGTCCGCCATACCGAATACCATAGAAATGCGGAATGAGACTTTACTAAACCATACCGCCCCGCGGCCTTCGCCGAAAAATCAAAGTTCATAGCAAGTATTTCCACAACACCTTTTCCCGTTAATGCTAAGATACCTACATCAGTGGGTAAGTATAATGGTATGACTGATCCAAGTGATCATCTCCAAAACTTTATTGCGGTAGGTGGTGTTAGTGGTTGGACGTTGCCTTATTGGTGTCACATGTTCGCATTGACACTAACAGGGGCAGCAAGAGAATGGTTTGAAAAGTTACCCAACGGTGAAATTTCTAGTTGGGACAATCTGGTGATAAAATTTTCCCAACACTTCAGTCAACAGAAAAAACATACGCGAGACCAATCAGAAATTTTGGATGTTGTTCGCCGCGATAACGAGTCCATAGAAGATTTTATCACCAGGTTCAATGACGAAAGTTTGAACATCGGTGGAATCAGTAAAGACATGCTTCGTGGCGCCTTCCGCAAAAACATCAAATGTGACGATTTAGTCCGCACGCTTACAGGCAGAGATGGAATGCCAAAAGAATGGGACGACCTAATGACTGCGGCAAAGGTGTATGCTAACACTAAGAAAACATTGAGGAATGGTAACACGAAACAAAAATTTAAAGTTGAGTTTCAGAATCCGATACCTAATAGACAGGCGAAAGGCCCTATTTGGTCAAGGCTTCAGCCAAGTGCGGAAGCGTCAAAACCGTTTGACGCAAGATCCATCATAGGCAACAAGAACAAAGCGGGACCTGTAAACCGAGGTCCCAACAATTGGACTCCTCTTTCAAAGACTCCCGCTGAAATTCTCACCACAGAGAATATAAAATTTAGAAAGCCACAACCATTAACAAGAAGATCATTCTTGGATGCTACTAAGCACTGTTCATATCATGACGACATTGGTCATAATACGAATGAATGTTGAACATTGAAAAATGAAATTGTGACGGCTGTGAAATCTGGAAAACTCAAACACTTGGTAAAAAATGGAAAACCAGACAATGGAAAAACACCTGTTCGGGACATCCAAGGCCCGAGTAAGAAACAAATTAAAGATTTGAATGTTCATATGATACAAGGAGAGTTCCATACAGTTAATAAGAGAAAAAAATCTGATGATGAAGAGTGGAAGAATGAACCAGTGATATTCCCTCGAATTAAAGGAGGCCCGAACAATAAGAACCCCCTGATCATCACTGCTCTCTTCGGACACTATCATTCTCATTACGTCTTCTTCGACACCGGCAGCACATCAAATATCATGTATGAACAATGCTTTGATCAGCTTGACGAAGAAGATAAAGAAAGATTGAAACCCATCCACGCTCCAGTGTCGGGATTCGGAGGAGAAATAATGCATCCGCGGGGTGTAATTTCATTCCCAGTCACCCTGAGTGACGGAATTCATTCGAGGACCGAGGAAGTCGAATTTCTGGTTTTGCCAGCAACATCAAGACATGATATTATCCTTGGATGAGAAGCGATTGGTGATTTCAATGCTCATCCGTCCACAGCACACGGTGCAGTAGGAGTCCCAACTTGTACTGGCATTGCAATAATTCATGTTAACACTTTGCAACCGAGAGTTCAAAACCAAGCAAGATTCCAAAACAAGCTTTGAGAACTGAACCGGAAAAGTGGGTCTTGAACAAAGATTTCCCTGATCAAACTGTAACAACTGGACCTGCTATCTCCGAGATAGTGTGGACTTTCTTGAAACATTTATTATCAAAGAATGTCGATGTTTTCGCATGGAAACCTGCGGACATGACGGGTGTCCCGCGGAACATTGCGGAACACAAACTAAGGGTAAACCCGTTGTTTGCGCCAATTGTTCAAAAACAACGTAAGATGGGTCCGGAACAAACAAAAGCAATGAATGAACAAGTCCAGGACCTCTTGCAGGCAAGAATCATTCGTCCAGTTCGTTACCAAACTTGGGTCGCCAACCCAGTTATCGTACCCAAAAGCAATGGGGCATGGCGAATGTGTATCGATTTCAAGGACCTAAATAAAGCATGTTCCAAGGATTGTTATCCTTTACCCGAAATAGATCTCAAAGTTGATGCTGTGGCACCATTCAAATTCAAGTGCTTCTTGGATGCTTACAAAGGCTACCATCAGATCCGCATGGCATCGGGTGATGAGGACAAAACATCATTTCGTTCCGATCATGGCACCTTTTGTTACAAAATGATGCCTTTCGGACTAAAAAATGCGGGAGCCACGTATCAACGATTGATGGACACAACATTTAAAGGACAAATTGGTCGAAACTTAGAGATGTATATGGACGATCTTGTAATCAAAAGTGTTGAGGAAGATCAGATGCTGAGAGATATTGAAGAGACTTTCGAAACATTAAAAGGTATTAACATGAAGCTAAATCCAGCCAAGTGTTCATTCGGAATGGAAGAGGGAAAATTTCTGGGAGTGATTGTCACAGATGCGGGCTTCAAAGCTAATCTAGACAAAGTTCAAGCTATAGCCCGCATGCCTTCCGTGTCCTCCCTCAAGGAAGTTCAGACACTCAATGGGCGTTTGGTTGCTTTGAATCGATTCTTGGAAAACCATGCAGCCAAATCTCACCCATTTATCTCAACACTAAAAATTGCCTTTAGAGAGCACATTTCAATTGGACTGCGGAAGCAGAACAAGATTTTTTGGAGGTTAAAAAATGTTTGATGGAGCTGCCCACGTTAACAGCACCCTGTGCGGGGGATCCTTTAACGTTATACCTATCAGCGTCAGACATCGCCATTGGGGCCGTCCTCCTGACAGATCGAAATAATATTCAAACACCGATCTACTACGTCAGCAGAACATTATCGGACCCGGAAACAAGATACTCCATGCTTGAAAAACTTGTTTTAGCACTGGTCTATGCTGCCCGACGCCTCCGCAGATACTTTCAAGGGCACCCCATCAATGTTTTCACCGGATACAAGCTCAAAAATGTTCTCAGTAAGCCCGAATTATCTGGCCGACTGGCCAAATGAGCCATCGAACTAGGTGAACATGCAATAGAATACAAACCTAGGCCAGCAATCAAAGGGAAAGTGTTGGCGGACTTCATGACAGAAGTTCCGCATCACAAAGAAAAAGAATGTTTAATCGAGCAACAACCCCAAGCACCTCCGGAATTAGGATAAATTTGGTCCTTATTCACGGATGGAGCTTCAAGCAATGAAGAATGTGGCGCAGGCCTCAGGTTGGTCAATCCCGAAGGCCATGAGTTTACATATGCCATAAAGCTGGACTTCAAAAGTACCAAAAACGAGGCAGAATATGAAGCTTTCTTGGAAGGCTTGCGGATAGCCAAAAAGCTCGGGGTTAAACATTAGAAGCCCGGGGGGATTCCATGTTGATTGTGGGACAGATCAATGGTACATACGAAGCAAAAAACAATATCATGGCTTCATATGTGTCACAGGAAAATGATTTGATGCTTCAGTTCTCTTCTTGCAAAGTCATTCATATAAAGAGAAGTGAAAACAAATCAGCGGATGATCTCAGTAAATTGGCTTCAACGAACTTTGAACATTTCGCCAAGGACATCCGCATTGAAGTATTAGATCGCCCGTCTGTTCCGCAACATCAGGTTTTAGTGATCCAAACAGGAGTAGAATCCTGGATGACACCCATTATGGCATACTTGTCATCTGGAGCACTTCCGGAAGGAAAAGCAGCGGAAGATAAAGCACAAAGCCTTGAACTATCAGATTCTTGATGGTATTTTGTACCGACGTTCTTTCCTCGGACCACTACTTCGATGTGTGGATGCCGAGGACGCGAATTACTAAATCAGAGAGGTTCATGAAGGCATTTGTGGTCTTCACGCGGGTCCGCGGATGGTTGTAGCAAAGATAATGAATGCCGGGTATTACTGGCCGGGGATGCATATGGATGCTGTACATGAAATCAGAAAGTGTGATTCATGTCAACGCCATGCTCCTAACACGCTTCGACCAAAAAACGAGTTAGTCCTAGTCACTTCAGCTTGTCCATTCCAGAAATGGGCAGTTGACATAATGGGGCCTTTCCCTGAAGCCCCCGACGTATCAAGTTCCTGATAGTAGCCATCGACTGCTTTACAAACTGGGTGGAGGCCAAACCAGTTGCTTCTATAACAGTAGTGAGTGTTAAAAAATTATTGTGGGAATTCATCATATGCCGTTTCGGCCTCCCTCTAGAGCTCGTTAGTGACAACGGGACACAATTCGCGGACAGTGGGTTGCAAGAATGGTTAAAAGAATTACACATTTATCAAATCTTCACCTCTGTAGCCCACCCGCAAGCGAATGGTCAAGTTGAAAGAACAAATCGGAAGATCAAAGAAAGAATCAAAATGAGGCTGGGAACAAAACGAACGGGATCGGTGGACGAACTGCCCCATGTACTATGGGCCTTCCGCACTCAGAGGAATTCCAGCAATTCCGAAACCCCTTTCAGTTTAACATATGGCACAGAAGCCATGATTCCTGCCGAGATTGGTATCCCATCCGCCAGAGTCCTTATGATTGAAGATAACGATCATGAGCTCCGGATGAACCTCGACCTCCTCAAGGAAAGGAGGGAAATGGCATTGATCTGCGAGCATAATTACAAACGACAGTTGCAAAAGTATTATGACTCGCGGGTTCAAAGATGTGAATTCGATGCGGGAGATTATGTCTCCCGCAGTAACGAAGCCTCAGGGCAAGAGCCTCCGGGCAAGTTGGCCCCTACATGGGAAGAACCATATAGAATCCAGAAAGTTCTGTCTAAAGGTGCCTATAAACTAGAAAGGTTGGACGGGACAGAGGTCCCTAGAACTTGGAATGGGCCCCAACTGAGGAAATGTTACATTTAGTATGTTTATCTTTTGGCATGCGCGCCTAACTAGAAGTTCACAACATTTGTAATTTCATTTCTTGTAAGTTGGCTTATGCCCTAGTTATGAAAATTTTCATTTCAGTCATTTGAGACTTGTATTATTACGTAATCCTTTATTGGCATACAAAGAAGATCCTACTAAACACTTATATTATATGACAAAATAAACCAAGTGTAACGGATGCAAAATTAAAACTTCTTTATATACACAAATGGGATTATAACAAAATATCAAGTTACAAGAAAAAAGAAAATTCTATCTATGACGCGGCATCTCCGTGTTCCGCATCGTTACCTCCGGCATCTTCAGCATGTCTTCTTCTTCTTCTTCTTCTTCGTTACTTCTATCAAGTTCAAGAAGAGTCTTTAGTCGCTGAATGCTATCCTCTTCGTCAGCAAGTTCGGATATCTGGTCCGCCAAAGGAAATTTCAAAGAATCAAAGTCCTTTGATTTCTGTTTAAGAATGGCAACAGTATTCTGACCAGCCAAAACGTACTCCTCAGGAAGCTTGGAAGTGGAACCAAACTGATAACCTTCTTTAAGGCCCAGTTGGTGACTAGCTTGCTTCGAAGCTTTGAGGAGGATAGCAACACAATTCCCAAGTTCGTCACTAGCCCGTACATCGGCAATGACCTGATAAGACAATTACACATAAGTAACTCTAAAAATACTGGGAATATTTATGATAAGAATGAAACACATACCTTGGGAATAGCCTCCGCCAACAGCCATTTTTGATCTGCCTTGGCCTGAATAAATTCCATTTTGTGTTAGGCACATTCTAAGGCTTGATCACGGTTTCTGACATTAAGGTCAGCCAAACGCTTGTCTTTGGCCGCCGACTCAGCCCGAAGGGTCTCCAACAACTTGGCTTGTTCAGCCATCATCTTAGACTGTTCATCAAGTTGTTTCTGGAGAGTGACCTTGGCTTCCTCGGCAACAGACCGAGCAGTTTCTTCCGCCTTCAGGGCCCGGCCGGCTTCCCTAGCTTCATTCATGGCTTTAAGGGCTTCTTCTTTGGCATCGGAAGCGGAGGCCGCTAGATCGTCCCATTGCTCATTCATCGTCAACTAGTCCCTGGTTATTTCATGGGTGGTGGAAATAGTGTTCGCCAAATAGTAAGAATGAGAGTTCAGCAACTCTTGGCGAACACTAAGATGACGCCTCTCCTTTTCACCATGCGGGAGACACTCCCCCAGAAATTCAAAACATGTGTCCACGTTACGGAATGTCGAATCCCGACGTAAGGACCAGTTAGGTTGATGAGGGGTGGGGTCCTCCTCCTCAGGAGTTGGAGAGGTTCGGGAAGAATAGGGGAACAGGCTTATGCCCCCTTGATCCCTGAATTGGTGTACATTGTACGAAGGTGACACCTTGGCGTGAACAACGGTGTCCGCCTCCTTATTCTTCAACGGAGAGTTGTCCGTCACAACAACCGGGTCCTCAGCAGTATTAGGAGGCGGCGGTGGCGGACGAAGAGGTGAACTTTTCAATCCGGAAATACCCTCAGAAAGATTATCCAGGTTCACTGAAAAACACTAACAATGATTTAACATCACAATAAACAAAGAGAAAAGGGAAGTAGGAACTTTGCATACCCAGCGAAGGGTCCTCCGCATCAAGTTGTTCCAATCGTGCTTCCAAGGCGGAAGGTTTGGTCTTTTTTGACTTCTTCTTCTTGGGAACATCCTTTACAGGATGAATTTTCCGCTTGCCCGCCGCCTTGGAGGCGCCCGCATCAACGGCCGGGCGTTTACCCTCAGCAGTAATATCATCAGGTCCCGGACCCTCGAATTCTGCAGTGGTGTCAGCATCATCTGGGCCCGTTGATTGAATAGTCGCGGCTCGTTGACGGGTGAGACCTGCAGTTGAGCCCATAATTTTGTTAACATCAATCGAGCATATTTCTCCAGACAGTGACGACTCCTCGCTAGACGAGAAGAGCACAACCACTCCGCTGGAACTAATAGCAGTCACGGGTTTGGGTTTCAAAGCGCCCTCACCTTTCTGGATGCATTCTTTAACATATACCTCACCTTTGGCATACATCGCTTCGGAAACTTTGGGAGGAAAGCTGTGGAAAACACGAAATTAGAACGGGTGCGCTCAAGAAAGGACGCATCCCTTTTATCGATTGGGCGGCTCACCATCATTCCCCCCTTGCGATCCAACAAAGTGCTAAAGGCGGAACCTTCACATACGAAAACCAAGAAAACAAATTAGAAAATCCTTAATGACAAAACAGAGACAACAAAAAACTTACTCTTGTCGGTCTCCTCGTAGTACGGTTCCAGAGTTGGAAATGGCCACAATCGGCTCATCCTCGCACTCATCATTGCCCCTTCGTGGATTGGGAGCATGGGAGTCGGTGTGGAGATAATACCATGTCTGATCTTCATGGGCGGAGGCCACAACCACTGGCATAGCCTCTTTCGCCTTCCGTTTATGCATCGCGAAAGGAATAACATCCTCTCGGATCCAGAAAAATTTAGGTTTCCAGCCATGGAGGCTACGGAGCCATTCCGTGCCTATAACCCTCTTCTCCACAGTCGCGAAGCTGTACCATCCGTCACGGAAGGTCATCTTGTAAAAAACGGCGAACATGCAAACAGTCGGTTCAAGGTCGTGGGTCTGGCAACAGAATTCGAAGTGTCGAATTCTCAACATCCCGAAGGGATGGATCTGGGAAAGATGAATCCTATAAGTTGTCATGACCGATTGGACAAATTTGGTAATCAGAATCCGGAAGTTCCCTATTGTAAAGTGGTCTATGTATACAACTATTTTCTTTGAAGGCGGACTAGTAGAAATAGAACCACTAGCAGGAAGTTCTGGTTCCCACTCCGTCGTCAACCCATAAACATTGACAACATCATTATAGTCTTCTTCTTTAAGACAAACGGCAACCTCGTCGATAGTAGGGGTACTCTTCTTCTCTTTAGCCATTTTAACTCCACAAAGATCAAGAAAATCACAGAAAGAGGAAGAAATATCAAAGAAAAATGAAAAACTTCAAACGTTTGAAAGAAAAGAAATCTGAAAGTGATAAAGAGCAAATAGAAGATACAAGGGCCATATTTATACTCATCGCAATTAATGCGATCCATAAAGCGCCAGAGGAGAGAAACCGCGGACCGACAGATGACTGACACGTCAGGCGGGAAATTCAAGATAATGAAAACAGACTGTCGGCAGTGTCATATACGTCCTGTCAGTTACCCTCAAGAAGTTTCTCTCTCCGCCACGTCACTATAGTTATCCAAAACTTTCAAATATTTCAACAAATTGAAGGATTCAGAAAATTCCTCTCAGAAGGTATTAAAAGCAGTAAAAAGATCACAAGAAGTCAAAAGAAATATCCTTCATTAATGATCCAAAAAAAATTACAAGAAGGAAAGAAAAATTTTTACAGGTTATAGAAACAGTAAATCTATCCTAAGGGTTTGAAGCGGACGGGTTTTCCGGAGCCTTTACAGACGTATCTTCCGAAGAATCATCCTCAGAGTCTTCCCCAAGATAGGCCTTCAAAAGTTGTAGGCCATCATCTGCGGATGCAAACTCCGAAAGCATTTGCTGAAGCGGAAACACTAGGTCATCATGTTCCTTTACCCGCGTAACTCGGGCTTGCTTGACATCAACTCCATGAAGAGGATGATCTCTGAATGTGCGGCTGCTCTGAGCATACTTCATCCCTTCATGAAAGCCCACAACACGCCCAAGTGAGGAAGAAGCAGACATCGCATTGGCAAAGCTGTCATTTAGCTCCTTACCTCCTTTGATATGGCGAACAACCTGTTAAGACAAAAACATAAGTCCCCAATATCAAAAGATACGAGTGAAACAACAAATGATAAAGTGTGACTTACAACATCAACTCCCCGAGTAAGGAACCATTGACGGTCCTGTTGCGCACGCTCGGCCCGCGCTCGGAACTCCTTCGATTCCGCAATGGCTTCCTCATGAGCTTGAAGGAGGGAATCATAAGTAATCTGGATTTCAACAGCACTTTGATCCTTAAGTTCAGCCCGCTCCTTCTGCAGCTTTAGCTCCACTTCAAGATCGTGAATTCGCGCTCCTTGAAGGGCTACTTGATTTTATAATGAAGTATTAGCCTCTTGAACACGAGTCAACTCGTTTCTCTCCCTCTGAGCCTTAGCTCGAGCAGCTTCAAGAACGGAATTCTGCTTTTCACAAGCTTCCTTCCATCGACGGGCATCCTCAGCATAGCGATCTTGTTCATTCTTAAGAGCAATCTCCGCATCAGATTGTTTCCATTTAGCAGTCTGGGCAGCAATACGTTGCTCCTCAGTTTCTTTCTTGGCAACCTCGGCCGCCCGACGAGCTTCCCCCACCTTCCCGCCCAGAGTACGCCATTCGCTCAGAACCTCTTGGCTACCGGCCAGAGCATTCGCCAAATGGTAAACAACATTTATATGAAGGTCGTGGCAGGAAAGATCACGCTGATATGCCATTTCAGCAGGGGGTGAGCAATGTTCAACAAATTCCATACAAGTTCTCGGTTGGGAAAATCGAGAACCATTGGTAATGCCCCATGGAGGGACAAACAACTCGTGTTTGTCACCCAAGCCCGTATCCCCGTAATAACGGGAACCCGAGGGCTTAAGGCGAGCCGGGGTGGAAGAAGACTGTTGAGGAGGACGTTGGCGTGGAAGCTCGTCAGTCTGAATATGATCCTCCTCAGCAGTAGGACAGCTGTCACCATTCAAATACTTTCTAGAAGAAAGGCTCATGATTCTTACTTGGGGAATACGTGACATACTAACCTATCACAAGAAGACACTTGGCCAGGTTGTTATAACCGTGCACATGGTCAGGGTGCGATCCATCCTATCAGCTGGTGACACGTGTCCAGGTTGTTATACGCATGCACATGGGACGTATAGCCCAACCTATCACAAGAAGACACATGGCCAGGTTGTTATAACCGTGCACATGGTCAGGGTGCGATCCATCCTATCAGCTGGTGACACGTGTCCAGGTTGTTATACCCATGCACATGGGACGTATAGCCCAACCTATCAAAAGATGACACGTGTCCAGGCGGTTATCAAAGATCTTCTAGAAGAGGACAGCTGCCCCAATCATCTTCCATCATCCTTCGGCTATAAATACCTTATCAAACGATATGAGGTATTCATTCATTCACTCACCGGTATTCCGACTACTCTTGGTCTTTGTACTTGAGTACTTTCTTCATTACGAACATTACTGATTCTCACTCCGGAGGGTGGTTACAGGAAGACCCCCCTCTTGTCCTTCCTGTAACGAGACTCACGGTGTTTGTTTTGCAGGTTCCGGTCACTGGACTTCAGGGAGCTTTATTCATATCGTGGTAGTAGTTATCGTATTATACCCTGTGGACTCATTGGATCCAGGACCCATACCTGGGGAGTGGATCCGTGTTTCTTCAAACACCTACTCAACCAAGCATCATCATAGTTCGGTTTGAATTTATTATTTTAATCATGAGCTTGGTTGTTACACTTAATTATTTTAGTTTTTTTGATTTTAAGATGTTAGGCTAAACTTATTAGACTGCCTAGGCTTGTGATGAACCTTTGTTTGGTTTGATTTTATTTGGGATTTCTTTTCACTATGGATTTTATGTTCTAAGTAAACTGTTAAGTTTGAATTAATTGATGCATATGATTGCTTGGTTTTATTTACTTAGACTTATTGTTTCACATTGCCCTTGTTGATTGTTTCATAGAATAGAGTTTTGTTAGGTCATTTGTTGTGTGTTCTTGACTAGTTTATGATTGATATCGATTAAGATCATAGAAACAATAAAACTAAATAAATAAATAAAAGTGAGCTGCTAGCCTAGAAAGTTGTAAGGTGATAGGTTATTGATAGATCTTTGTTGGTCAGGATTGCTAGATTTAGTTCTTCGTAAGGAGTCCGTCTAGGTTTGATTGTCAACTTAATCTATTAAGTCAATTGAGTCTGCTTTGCTATGTTTGATTTTCGCGCTGTAAGGTAGGATTTCGTTATAAAGATACTTAAACATAAATTATTAAATAACCGTAAGGAAGTTTAATTCAAAAAACTGGTGAGTCTTAAAACTTGTTAGAAATCCATAGGCGTCTTCTTGAAGGTCAAGGGTCCTTTTCGGGTAATCTGTCAAGGGTCTATTTTACGATCCCAGTTCTATAACTTAAGTTTGCCAGTTATTTGATTACCGCAACATTGAGAATTCTATCTTCATCATTTGAATTAATCTAAGTATTTTAATAGTTTATTATATTTTAAATTAATTAGGGTTAAGTTTATTAATATTATAATTAATTAGGTTAAGCAATAATTATACTTTATTATTATTTAATTATTTAGGTTTTAATTATAGTTTAATGATAATTAGTTTAAAAACCCCTTTAAAACATTATTAATAAATAGTCGAGACTGTAGTTGAGTCTAGTCTAGTTAATTTACGTAATTTAAAGAGTCCCGTGGGTTCGATATCCGGACTTACTTAGCTGTACTAGAGTCGACCGGTTCACTTGCCGGTTAGTAGTTTAAACTAAGTTTAAGAGTCTAGAGTATTACTAGTGTCTAGATTAACATAATTTTAGTTAATAATTATTTGACTACTTTTAGCAAATCACCAGGATAGCTAACCCATTTACATGCTACTAGACGTTCGAACCAAAGCTGATTGTATGTAGGCCTTCTTACAAGGTCTATCACAAACACCGGTGCATGTATGTTAGGACAATTACACTCGTCCGATTGATGAGTGGGTGAAATTATGTGTTATTAATGTTTAATTTCGTGTGTGTTAATTGTTTCTATATATCGAAAACGTATACTTTGAGTGGTTTATTGATCACATGTGATCGGAGCTTAAAGGAACTAACTGCAGCACTTAGTACGTTGAGGAATCTAGTAGTGGAAGAAAGGAAGCAAACGGGGGTTCACAATGGCAAACCAGTGGTAAGAAAAGAGAAAAGTGGAGAAATTTGTTTAGGATATACTGTAGCATAAGTTTGCCTCCACCGTAGCTTACGGTGGAGGATTTACACCGATGACCGTAAAGCAGAGACCGATGTCCGTAAGCTACTGATCCATCGTAAGTTACAGTGGCATGGTCGTAGCTTACAGCGGTGCCTGATGATTTATTACGAATATCTGACGAGTTATTATGAAAATTGCTATTTTATGCCACATTTAAGCCACAAAATCCCTAATCTCGAAGATCTTTCAAACCCTATCATCTATCGTCTTTGGGCGACTTGGAGGCCATCTTTCACCATCTTAACACCCTTTAACACCACATTCATCCATGCTCTCATCATTCCACTCCATAATTAAGAGATTCAAGATCAATATGCAATACTAAATCACTTGTAACCATCTTCGGGAGTAGGGTTTTGCTTGTAGCTAGACGTTTGGTATTTTAAACTTCTATATTGGTTGTGGATTTGATTAATCATTCAGTTAGTTAACTCTTGATGTTTGTTTGTGAAATTAAAAAGTTTTTCGTAATTCATTGATTTGAAGTTTTATTAGTTAACTGATTTGTGGCCATCAACTTTTAGGATTAGGTTTTTAGAGTCATTGATTGTTTATCTTTAGCCATTAAGCCGATTGCGTTTATCAAATCTTAAAAGTGGTAATCAACTAGGTTATTATTAGCCAAATCAATTGTTCAGATTAAGTTATGATGATTAGTAGAGTCAAATATTTAGTCTTTTGATTATAGGTATATAAAAACGAGTTTATAAATAGGTTTAATCAAATGTCTAGTCTGCTTCATAACCTTGAGATTGGTTATTTTCTCATAATTGTTTACCACCAAAAGTAATAGTGTTTTCCCATAACAAATATTTGAAACCGCTTGACATTGTCTGTCCGCTTAATTGAATAATTAATAAATCTTGAGTCTAACTTGCACTTTCTACCGATTCCCTATGGATTCATCTTACTTACCCTTTCTAGTAAATGTAACTTTACAAATATTTTTAATTGACCTTTCGACATTTATCACCGACCTTCAATCGAGTTTTAGAAGGTGAGGTTTATCAAACCTAGTAGTACTACTTAAAATTTCCCCGCGACCCCAACGGCTCACGGTATGTAAGGACTTTATGTGATATAGAGGGCATCTAGTATAAACTTGTGATATATAAGAAATTACACAAATCCAAAACGAGTCACTGCGTTTACCTACAGAAAACCGGTATATAAGTATGTCTATTTTTTCTCCCCGAAAACAAGTATTGGCGAATGTTTTGTGTTTTCTGTATAGAAAATAGGTAATAAAAACGTTTTGTGTTTTCTCTCCAGAAAACAAGTAATGAAAATGTATGAACTCACCTGGTGACGCGTGTAAGACCCACGTATGGACTCACACACAAACATAAACTTGACTCGACGACTCGTTGGTGATGATAAGTACCAAAAAGTCCTAGCATGTATCCACACATCAATACCATGGCCAATCAACCAAACATTAATCGTATAACTTATTCATGAGACAGATTCTAGCATGTACAAACGGATTTTATTCACTAAGCAAAACTTAGAAATAAATTCTATAAAATTTACCATTGTAGTATATATGAATTAGGTTTCCCAAACAATTTTTTTTTATCAAATATGTTTATCATGTATATAAAACTCATAATAAATCAATCATTGCAGATAAGTATAAACTGTTCAACAGATTGCGCAACAAAAAGTAGTTTGATGGTTCTTTCACCTCATCTATCCTAATTATTCAAGGTCAATTGGGTTGTCTTCTAGGCTCATAAAACTAAGTTACAGAAATGGTCACAATCCATTTGGCTTTGTCAATTATATAATATATTGTTTCCCATTAAAAAAAACTAATTTTGGAGTAATCTCAGCCGTTAGATCATTTTGAAACAAGATCCTGACCATTTATTGAAGACAACTAATCTTTTTGGCTATAATCGGTAATTATATATATGACTGAATGTATTTGTTTGTCTCTGCAACATCTTTATATGTCCATGCCATACTAAATAATATATATTGTTCCCTTTTTCTACAGGTGTCTTTGTAGCACTGTGGTTATAACAAACTTTATGTTTACTGAAGGATAATCGTACGGGTGAGTCAGTGAGCAAGCATAACCAAATTAACAGAACCGAACATAACCAATAACCGATTAAACCAACGGAAATTAACTGACTGATTGGACAATATCATTTTTGCCTTTTTGGTTATTTCAGTTATATATACATTATTATTATTATTATTATTATTATTATTATTATTATTATTTCCTGCAGATAAACTTGTATTTGTTTTTGCAAATTGTCAATGCAATTTCAAATATGACTATTGTGTCTTTTTTCAATTTTGGTTTTTGTGGTTTTTTTTTCTATCACATAACCATGATGTTAACCCCTTTCTGTTTACCAAGTCATTGTTATATTTATTAGGTGTTCTTTCCGTGTTTCAACATGTCAAGTTTAATACAATCCGTAATTTTACTTTCATATGATCGTATGGATTGTTATTTTGTTTATAGGTTATCGCATTTTATTTTGATTTTACTACAAATTTTAGTTTGATGATGAACGTGTTACCAAAGAAGACAGAGGGCATTGGGTGAACAGTTTGTGGTGGCTTTAATCGTGGCAGGAGTGGCGGAAGAGGTAGGTTTGGTGGCAGAGATGGTGCCATGGTGGTTGGGGTGGTGGCAGAGGATGTGGACCTAGCACGCCTCGCTTGACAACACCCGTTACATGTATATGCTCTTTATATTCCCTTTTTAGTTTAACCAAGCCATTAGGCAGAAGATATTCTTACAAGCAAATGGTTTTCTTTTTTAGGAAAGAAGACAACTTTTGGTGACGATTAAATCTTAAACGAGTGATTATGTAGGCTCTGATGCCTGTTTGGTTAAATATAATAAACATTTACAAGCTACATGCTGTGAAATTGACCGTATACCATTTCAAAGACAAGGTTATCCATTCATTTGCGTCTTCTCGGGAGGGTGATTTCAAGGACGATGAAGCCGATGGCGACGTGATAGAAGAAAGAGGCTTACATGTCAGCTGTTGCAATTGATGGAAAAGGTTTGTTTTCCGTCTTCATCCATTATATGATTTTAATTTTGAAATATAAAACTGATAATTGTCTCCACAAAAAAAGAAAAAGAAAAAGAAAGATGTCAGTTATCTACCAGCAATATCCAACATGATGCAAGGCTGAACGAATAGGAGGTACAATTATTCTTTTTTTTTGGTTAGCTTTGTAATTGCACACTTCTAATTCAATTTATATTTTTGTTTGAAAGACGTAAAACTCGGTCTTGGATACCAGAAGTGATTGAATTGCTGAGGAAGTTTCATGAAAAACAAGGTAATAGTTGGAAGAATATAGCCGGAGAGCTCAGTAAGCATATGTTTCAAGTATAGGACAAATGGCGGCAAATGATTAAACTTACAAAAAGAAGAAAATGGAGTTTGTTTCTGGTGTTGTAGTTAATTTTCTTTTGTTATGTGCATATGCTTTTGATATGAGGTGGATACTTTGCACTTTGCAGAATGTTTATGTAGCAAGGGTGTTATTAATGCTAATTTAGTAAAGCTTTTTTGGGTGAATATATTGGTTAAGTTTTAATTTTATTTTTATTAATACTAAGAAGATAAAATACATCTACTAGAAACTTAGTTCTGTATTATACAAATAATGTGAATAAAATATACTTATGTCATAATAACGTTAAAATGGCCATCCACCGGACGGATATAAAACTAGTTTCAAGTGATGATGTTAGGAAATTAGGTCAGAAAACATATTCCCGAATTAGATTTGACATGTTTTGTAATCAGAAAATATATGATCCACTTGTCCAAAAATTACAAACTATAGCTTTCTGGAAACTAGAATCAAAGAAGAACATCATGAAATTAAGAATCGATTAAAAATAATTATTTATCATTAAGTTACAGGCATAACCATAAACGATAAACGAGTATGAATCTGTTACAATTCTGATTTCAACCAAACCCTAAGAAAATCATATATACTGCGACCGCAACAATCTAAATCATCAAAAAACGCCCAAATATTTAACTTTGTTGGATTTAATTTGTTGTGAAAATTATTTATTTATAGAACGACGACTTCCTTTTTTTGTGTTTAGACCACCGAAGTTTGATATAAATTATATTTGTGCTGAATTTCTTGACTGGGTCATGAGAGGCCGAACAAGCAAAGAAACGGAATAAAAGGCTAAATTAAAATTTAAAAAGGAAGTCGGAAGACAGTTAATAATGAGGCACATGTTAAGTGTGTGGGCTATTTCGGCTATTTACAATATCACTTTGGTGGTCCAGCTCATTCCAATATTTTCGGGTGTAGAAAGGCATATGACTTGGATTCGTTCTCCCTCAACTTAAGTTGACTTTCGATGAAAGTTGCAATCACCTACTTCTAAGAGCATTCCCATCTAATCCATCATCTCTAAATCTAAAGTTACACTAAAGCTCACTACATTTTCTCTATGCATTTCAATTAAATAATATTTTTTATATCTTTATTATTATTATTATTGTTATTATTATTATTATTATTATTATCTTTTCTCTTTCTCACACTCACAACTTCAAAAATTTTTTTTTTAAAATTTATAGGGGGTAAACAATAACTTTTCAAATATATAGAATAATCACTGTATTTTCTAAAATATAAAAACTTTTCACTCATAACACCCTAAATCACTCTCTAAGTTATAAAAGCACCACTCACATAAATAGAGGGTATGATGAGAATGCTAAATTACGAGCGGTGCAAACTGTTTGGTATCATTTGTATCAATGGTGTAAGCTTCCAACGGGGTGTTTTCTAACAGATTAATATTTGAACTAGACTATCTTTGCAACATCAACTGTACTTAATTCGTTATAGCGTTGACACATTTCGCTCCGACTTATATGACAATTACTGAATGCAAGTCTTTTCTAACAGAAGCAAGTCTCCACTGTCGTAGTTTGTAGCTAAATTAGCTTATAACATGTCTATACCGTTCAGCTAGTGGCTTTTTATATCCCTACCATATTTCATGTTTTTTCATATTTTATGTGCTTTTGAAGGTTTTTTCAATTTTTTTTGTCTCCTTAGAGTTTATGGTGCTCATATGAGGCCTTTTGATATCAATTTTCCTCATTATGTTTCTTTTCTTTCATCAATTTCTTTCTCTCTTTAGCCCCATTCATAGGCTCCTAATCACAGAGTTGAACTCATTATTGCAGATAGTCCGCACTTAAGTTGATTTCAACTGGAAGGCTTTGAGACATAATATCAAAACAAAACTGTAGTCTAAGGATTTATGATTCTTGACGCAGAAAAGAATCCATAATTTTGTATATAACAGCTAATAAAAGTCTATGGGTCACATCAAGAGAGACAACAGAGGATAGAGAGTCATTACTTTACAAACAAGCTTAGTGACTTGTATTTGTATATAGACAACACAAGTCAACGAGTCATTAGAACTAGATATCTTTGCAAATGACACTGCCTGATCATTGTGCCGCATGTTGACACATGATAGGCTAAAACAATAGCACACGGATCCATTACGTTTAAGGAAGGCTGAAGTGTATAAAGAGTGGAGACTCGAGAAATAAGGTTACCCTACCAACCACCAACAACTGAAATTTGATCACTCATCTGGCTGTCATAAGTGTGACCGTAACGTTGTTGTATGAGTTTTGTGCTTCTATGCTGCTTGAGCTCGCACAACTACTTTCTGTGTAAAATCCAGGATGTTTCGGTTCTGGTAATTGACCGTCGCTACTCAACATCATAACCACAGTAGACATGTTTGGTCTGTCTTCAGGGTTGTTTTGAACACATAGTAAGCCCACTTGGATCAATCGTAACACTTCAAATGTATGGTCTGATTTGATTAAAGAAGAGTCAGCCAGTTCCAACAATTTTCCTTCTTTGTAGAGATTCCATGCCTAGAAAACAGTTAAAAACAAATGTCACAGTTGAAACATACTAATTTAATTACTCTAAGTTGTAGTCTCGACCGATCTTACTTTTTCGAGAACACTGCATCTACTTTGGATCCCACTTACGATCTCTAGCATCAAAACACCAAAGCTGAATACATCTGATTTTACAGAGAAAATTCCTTTTCCTGCATATTCTGGGGACATGTATCCACTGCACCAAAGTGTTGGTCATGTTATCCAACAAGAACATAATACTAAGTTAAAGAGTACTAAACATAATTTCAACGTTTATAATGAATTCTTACTAAGTCCCAACACTCTTTTAGTCTTTGTTTGGGTCTCATTTCCTCCAAAGCTTCTCGCAAGGCCAAAATCGGATATCTTTGGGTTCAAGTCATGATCAAGCAAAATGTTGGCAGGTTTGAGATCTCGGTGGATAATCTGTAGACGAGAATCTTGATGAAGATAGAGTAAACCTCGAGCAATCCCATCTATAATATGGAACCGTTTCGACCAGTCAAGTGTTTTGCTTTTGGGTTCGTCTGAAAAAGAACTTGCATTTAAAATTTCAAAACAGGACTAGAAAGGGTTAAAATTAAATTGTTAAGAAAACAAAGACTTACAAAAAAGAAGTTGGTCAAGGCCTTTGTTAGGCATGTACTCATAAACCAACATCTTTTCTTGACCTTTAAAACAATATCCAAGAATCTTGACGAGGTTTCGATGTTGAAGCCTGGAAATGAATATAACTTCGTTTCTGAACTCTTCAACTCCTTGCGAGGAACTCAAGGAAAGACGCTTTACTGCAACTTCTCGCCCATCTATCAAACATCCCTTAACAAATAGGATGTTTTTAATCAGATCAATAAAAACTAATATCAGATTTTTGTTTGAAGATTAAATAATACCTTGTAAACTGGTCCAAAGCCACCCTGACCGAGCTTGTTACTATCTGAAAAGTTGTTTGTTGCAGCAACTAATGTCGATAAACTAAACAAAGGTAGGTCTACCACATCTTGTCGAGTAATTGGACCATGCCTCTCTACAAAATCATGAGTGGAAGAGCTATAGTTGATTCAAATGAAACAAATGTTAAGGAAATTAAAAGAGCATTACCTTGCAGCTTTTGCCTTCTATTTCTAATGATTAGAAAGCACATTCCAAGCAGAACGGTTGTACCTAGAAGCACAGAGATTACCACTATCACTAATTTGCTATTGCCTTTTGATGCCCTTATATCTTTCTCTGTAGATAATAAGAAACCGCATAGTTAGAGCAATTGCTAATAAAAGCTTAGCTAGATAGATTAAACTTTACCCAGTTCTGAAGCAGCCATTCGTATATATATATCCTGTCCGTTGTTAGGAAGTGTTCGCATATCAATGAGTTCACTATACCATAACAAGCAACCAATGTTATATTTGATGTCCAAAATCGCATAAGCTGTACAGTTACACTCACTTTTACACTTCACCTTGCATTGTGCGAGGGTCATGTTCGTGTCAAACCATGATTGCCTCGTGTCTGGTAATTTCATGAACGAATACCTTCGAAATCCTTCTCCAGCACCACAATCTAATGGAACTTCCCTTTGACAACCACCAGTCCAGTCGGATATTTTCCATTGATCCTTATTTTTTGGTTCAAACCCTTTTAGACATCCATAGATTATTGATTGTGTAATGTCACAAAGGCCATAAACACCACACAATGCGTATCTGTCACAACTATCTGTCTCACTTTCTGCGTAGAGAAACCATTCTTGCGTTTGGTCGATCCAGTTATACCTACCGATGTTGCCAGCAGGAGTTAACTTCATTATACTAAGAACCGAATTATTTATCAAATTGGATACTATGTAAGTTTCTCTTTCGTTTGAAACATACGTGTCTATGTAAATGCCAGTTTGTTCATTATTGATCGCACCTGTATACCTAATTCCATTCCATGATCCCAGTCTGGAGCGGATCACATCTCCATTCCTTCTAAATATTTGTGGGAATCCATCGAAATCCATATAAATCACAAACGAACCTTGCGAGGGATCATCATCACTCTTCCATGACGTATAATTCGTCGTAATACCCCTTTCCAAATTCCTTCCAAATCTTGATCCTGGTAGCGCTATATCTCCTGGATGATCGAAACTCTGCCAAATGTAATTTTCCGGTCCTTCTTCGTGGTTTATAACCATAAGATTCCCACTTTCCAACAATCGAGCCACCGGGTTTCTAGTGGTTCTAGTTGAACTTGATGTCCAAATAGTTACATTAGTGGCGGAGTCACGAATCACCAAAACTCCATAGTGATTAAGGGTTAACACACCGGATTTGTTTTTGATTGGGTTGTTTCGATTGGCAACCCAAACAACGGTACCAGTTGCTAGCCGTTTGTACCATATGCCTACATATCGGTTGGAGGTGTTTCCGGGGCTAAAGAATCCGAGCTCGAATGATTCTTGGGGTGAAACAATGGTTTGGCCATCCCTAATGGTTTCATTCATAAGTATGGTGTCTGCGGTCATGATGCAAGTACATATCGCACCAAAAGAAACAATGAATATTGAAAACGTCAACATTGTTCATGTAAATTGGCTAATGGCGTGGCTAGGGTTGTAGGCTACCTTTGGCTAGGGTTCACGTACTTTACAGCCATGTATTGAAGGACTTCACAAAGATACAATACAATATTCAAGAAGTGGCCCCGTTGACTTTAACCAGTTATCAACTTTGAAACGAAGGCGGCTTCAAACGTATAATAGTCAATACAATAATATAATATTTAATTCATTTATGCATTCTTATATTATTAGTATGTAAATAGCAAGATAGAACACATCTATTAATTGTTTTTCACACATTAAGGAGTGTGTGTTTGGGATGACTTATTTTCATCAATTTTTAACTTATTAACTTTTTAAAAAATAATAGGTGTTTGAGATTGCTTTGGTGTGAGAGAGAAAAGTTAATAAGTTACACTTTTGTAACTTATTAACTAATAAAAAGTTATATGGAGTTCTACAAAGGAATCCCAAACACCCCCTAAATGTCTTTGAGCACCTTGTGTTTAAGAACCAAGGGACCAAGAAATATTAGTTAAAACCTTTTTTTATATATTAAATCTTTAAAAAAACAATATATATTACTAAACCCAATTGAATTGGCATCGAAACTATATTAATGAGAAACTCATATTACTATAAATTACTAAAGCCAATTGAAATGACAATAGCCCAACTAACATTTAAAACCTAAATAATAATTAAATGAAATATTATATTACAAAAAAAACTGATCAATTGCTTAGCAGCCCTCACCCCTCAACTGTCGTCGACTACCCTCCTATGTCCGATCAACTATGTATAGAAATTGGTAATCAAAGCATACTGTGTATTATTGGTTTTTTATTATATCTCACTCAATAATAGTCATGAAGTTTTTATAACAAAGAAAATGTAAAATAAGGAAATGCTAAACATTAGCCGTGAATGATGGAGTACAATATGGCCAATATTGGATAACTCCAATACTCCCCCCTCAAGTTGGAGCGTGTAGATTTCTAACGCCCGACTTGTCAAGCAAGAAATGAAGTTGTGCACCAAGTCCTTTAGTCAGAAGGTCGGCTATTTGCAATTTGGTGTCGATGCGAGATGGTTGAACTTCATGAGAAACGACTCGTTCACGAACGAAGTAACAATCCATTTCAACATGCTTTGTTCGTTCATGGAAAACCGGGTTATTCGCGATGTGCCTGGCCACTTGATTGTCACAAAATAAAGGTGTAGGTCCATTCAAAGGAATGTCGAGTTCCTTTAGAAGCCACCTCATCCATAAGATTTCACTAACGGTAGAAGCCATGGATCGATATTCCGCCTCAACGGATGACCGAGAAACAACATACTACTTCTTTGTTTTCCAAGATATGGGTGCTCCTCCAAGATGAAGGAGATATCTGGTTCGTGATCTTCTAGTGTAGGGGCAAGCCAGTCACGGGGTAAAAGGATGCCTTGTCCAGCTGATTAATTGCTTAGCATCCTTTTACCCCGTGATGGTGGTTTTAGTCTTACTGCCTATTGTGACTCTGACTGGCTTGCCTTGTCCAGCTGATTAATTGCTTAGCGGCCCTCACCCCTCAACTGTCATCGACTACCCTCCTATGTCTGATCAACTATGTATAGAAATTGGTAATCAAAGCATACTGTGTATTCTTGGTTTTATTATATCTCACTCAATAATTGTCATGAAGTTTTTATAACAAAGAAAATGAAAAAATAAGGAAATGCCAAACATTAGCCGTGAATGATGGAGTAGAATATGGCCAAGATTGGGTGAAGATAATGATAGAAAATAATAACTCCAATACTCCCCCTCAAGTTGGAGCGTGTATATTTCTAACGCGCTACTTGTCAAGCAAGAAATGAAGTTGTGCACCAAGTCCTTTAGTCAGAAGGTCGGCTATTTGCAATTTGGTGACGATGCTAGATGGTTGAACTTCATGAGAAACGACTCGTTCACGAACGAAGTAACAATCCATTTCAACATGTTTTGTTCGTTCATGGAAAACCGGGTTATTAACGATGTGCCTGGCCGCTTGATTGTCACAAAATAAAGGTGTAGGTCCATTCAAAGGAATGTCGAGTTCCTTTAGAAGCCACCTCATGTCACACCCCAACCCGAGTTGTTACACCTCATCCATAAGATTTCACTAATGGTAGAAGCCATGGATCGATATTCCGCCTCAGCGGATGACCGAGAAACGACAGACTGCTTCTTTGTTTTCCAAGATATGGGTGCTCCTCCAAGATGAAGAATATATCTGGTTCGTGATCTTCTAGTGTAGGGGCATCCAAGCCGGTCAGAGTCACAACAGGCAGTAAGACTAAAACCAACATCATGGGGTAAAGGATGCTTTATCCAGGTGATCCTTTTAAGTAACGTAATACTCGATATGCAGCATCCATGTGGTTTTGTCTTGGATCGGCTACAAACTAGCTAAGCACGTTGACCGAGTAAGTGACATATGGTCTGGTAGCTTGTAAGTAACGTAACCGACCTATCAAGCGACGTTATTGATTAGCATTGACTTTGGATTCTTTCTCTCCCTTATCTAATTTCAAATTTTGCTCCGTAGGAAAGGAGCTCGTTTACACCCTTGCAAGCCGCTGTCTTTAAGAATATCAAGTATGTACTTTCTCTGGCTTACTTCAGAGGTACGAGCAACTTCTATGCCCCGAAAGTATTTTAGGTTGCCCAAGTCTTTTATACTAAATCGACTATCCAGGTCTCACTTGGTAGTTTGTATCTTGTCATAGTCATTCCCAACTATAATGACATCGTAACATAAATGAGAGCAACAATGAATCGGTTTCCTTGTCTGAAGATGAAAAAGGGAGTGATCGGCTTTACTTTGCTTGAAACCAAGCTCGAGGATAGAAAAAGTGAACTTTTGGTACCAATTCCAGGAAGCTTGTTTTAAACCATAAAGAGACTTCTTCAACTTACATACTCGTGTTTCGCCTTCCTTGGAGAACCCTTGAGGTATTTTCATATAAACGTCCTCATGTAGATCCCTATGCAAAAAGGCGTTGTTGACGTCGAGTTGATTAATGATCCAATCTCATTTAACGGCAACAACTAGTAGAGTCCTAACTGTTACTAATTTGGCCACCGGTGCAAATGTGTCATGATAGTCAACCCCTTCCATTTGAGTAAATCCTTTTGCGACGAGACGAGCCTTATAACGTTCCACTTCTCCATTTGGCTTATATTTTATTTTTTTGGACCCATTTAGAATCAATGGCACGCTTGCTTTCCGGTATATTGTCCATGTACCATTGTTTTCTAAGGCACGTATCTCTTTTTCCATTGCTTCTTTCCACCTTTCATCTTGTATGGCCTTATTAAAAGTTCTTGGCTCATCATTGGAAGTGATGGCCGCTAAAAAAAATTTGTGAGATTATGAGAAATTTTCATAAGAGACAAAATTAGACAAGGGATATACCATGGAGGAATTACAATTTGGTGCAGGCTTTGCATGGTCGACCGATGGGGGCAGTTTTACGTGATAGTCGTTGAAATGGGCCGGTTGAGATCTAGTTCTTTTGCTTCGTGTAGGCTCATGATTCTGATCTTGGGCCCCACCAATCTTTGTTAGTGGAGTTGAGTCAATTTCATGACTAGAAGTAACGGGTTCAGTTTGAGCATCACTATTACTTTGTAATGGAGCAGGACTAGTATCACATCTAGAAGTGGCAGATTGGATTCCGACTTCAATGTTGGTTTGTAATGGAACTAGGCTTGATTCAATAATGGTGGGTTGGTCTTCATTTGTTTCAGTAATGGTGGGTTGGGCTTCATTTGTAGCGGAATGGAAAGTTGGCTTCACGGTTTCGATGCATGCATACCCGTGGCTATTAGTTGGGATGGAGTTACTAGTTTCCGCAGTTGAGGAAGTGTGGGTACTGGTTCTTCATCATAAGGTGACGCATTTGGCAATTCAAACACATCAACCTCCTCATACTTAGAGTTGTCTTCAAAAGGAATCTTTTCTTCATAGAATTTTACATCACGTGAAACTATGATTTTGTTAGTTTCAATATCGAGAATCTTGTAACCTTTCGTACCTTGGAGATATCCTAAGAAGACACCGGGCCTCCCCCTCATTTCAAATTTATCTCCTTTAGTGTTTGTGTTTCGATAGTAAGTAAGACAACCGAGTACTCTCATGAAGTTATAATCAGGAGTTTGATTAAAAACCAACTCAAAAGGGGTTTTGTTATCAACAACTTTTGAGGGCAAACGGTTTATTATGTATGTGGCGGTTAAAATACACCTCCCCAAAATCGTTTTAGTAGTTTTGATTCGAATCTCAGGGAGCGTGCGACCTCAAGCAAATGTCTATGTTTTCGCTCAACGACCCCATTTTGTTAAGGGGTGTGAGGACAAGTAGTTTCAAGGAGGATTCCCCGTTCATTATAGAAAGACAACATGTCGTTTGACACGAACTCCCCACCATTATCGCATCTTATTTTCTTAACTGGCCTTTCAAATTGAGTATTTACCATTTGACGAAAATTCTTTAAACATTTGCTTGCTTCGTGTTTAAACTTTAAAGGGTATACCCATGTTGCTCTACTATAATCATCCACGATGGTTAGAAAGTAAGTGGCTCCCGAAAAAGAGGGTGTGCGGTATTTCCCCCGACGTCACAATGAATCAATTCAAAACAAGTATTTGTTTTTGTAGTACTATGCTCAAAAGGAAGCCTAGTATGTTTGGCTTTATCACACGAGTCACAAAATTTGTTCAAAAAAGTACCTTTGAGAAAAACAAGTTCAGAAAGTTTATCATTGGAGGCATGCCCCAACCTTTTATGCCATGTGTTCACGGTAACCATCATAGCTTTCTGCTCACTATCCACCATCTCCATACGGTATAAACCTTTCTTGCACTTACCCACACCAATCAAGTTCCTCGTGTGGAGTTGTTGCATGACACAAAAGTCAGGAAAAAAAGTAACCGCACATTGAAGATCATTAGCCAATCGGTTAACCGAAAGGAGATTACAAGTAAAGTCAGGTACTTAAAGGACCCCTTTCATTCTAGCACCCCCTTCCAAAGCATAATCGCATCTTCCCATTACTAAAAATGGTGTCACCATTTGGAATAATAACCGGCCTTTCATTTGGGTTTGTGGTTTTGTTTTCAAGTATATTGTCTATGTGAGTAATGTGCTCGGTGGCTCCCGAGTCGATTACCCATTCATTTTCTTGATCTTTGTTACATGCCATGTTAGCAACTCGTGGCATATCTTCTTTGAGATTGTTTTGATTGAAATGCTTCAAGACAATTTATACTGTTCTTGTGTCAAACCTGGTAGAGGACAAAAATCAGTCCTGACTCGTGTTGCCCTTGGTAATTCTTCATCGTGTCTGGTATCGAGTACGGCTTCGTTCTTCGGGTTAGTTTCAGACTTGTCACCTGCCATGAAGAAGGGAAAGGAGGCAGGAGAGTTTCGGTTAGGGTTTGGAGATATGATTTTGAAACCGCTCTGATACCATATAGAAATTGGTATACAAAGCATACTGTGTGTTCTTGGTTTTATTATATCTCACTCAATAATAGTCATCAAGTTTTTATAACAAAGAAAATGTAAAATAAGGAAATCCAAATATTAGCCGTGAATGATGGAGTAGAATATGGCCAAGATTGGGTGAAGATAATGATAGAAAATAATAACTCCAATACTATGTTCGAGTTCGACTTTTTTGTTCATCAAATCCGGCCCTCACGTGTCACGCCTCCATATAGTTATCAAATCAATAATCATTTATCATTCCATCATTGCATTATTAATTTTGATTTTCAAGTACAATTATTCATAAAATATGAGTAAAAAAATGAAGATTAGTTTTTTTTGTTGTTTATGTAAATTATATTTTTCATTCATGTTTAATTTAAATATGTTAAGTCTGATTAGGTCATTTGGTGTGTATGTTTATTTTAGAAGTATATGTTAATGATGTTGAATTTGTGCATTTAGGGGTTATTATTGATTTAAAAGAAGAAGACCAATGTTGCATTTTTATGCGACCCCATCCAGCACCAAAACTTTGACGTTGAATTATAATAAATCCAAGTACCGAAAAATACCAAATTGAGGATAAAAAATTTCTGCCTCCGTCATTGACAGAACCAATGAGCATTTTTTTCACAAACTATATAAATATCTATTTATGCATGTTTTGTGATTTGATGTTGCCCAAGTTTTTTGATAGGTTACTGTGAAACATTAACATAGTAAATTATCGTGGCTTGACGAACTGGCACATATAGCGCCAACAGTAAGTTTTGAAACCAATTTTTTTTGGATGCTGTGTTAGCTACCCCTTGATATTCAGCATCGACACTAGATCGAGATACTGTTGTTTTGAGCTTCGAGGAACAAGAGACGAAGTTGTCGATATCTGAGGAAGACAAAATATTCATATGTGAATCATCGAGAGCCGGACATGGCTCCCAATCACTATTTGAGTATGTTTTAAGCTTTGTTAACTAAGGGCGAGTGATATGGAGGGCGCACACACACACACACACACATATATATATGTGTGTGTGTGTAATTTAGAGTGCCCTTGAGATATTGTACTATCTGTTTGACGAATGCAATTTTCACGGAACATGCATAAATAAGCATACTTGTTGAACTACATAGATAATGTCAAGGCGGGTGAATGTTATGTATTAAAGAGCATGGCTTTGATATAAAGTGTCGTCCGGTAAAGGTTCGTCTGTAGTTTTGCTAAGCTTAGAGTTAATGTCGGTAGGTTTGTCACAAGTTTTACACTATTACATATGGAACATGTAAAGATGTACGCGACATAAGAATCTCGTGAAAGGAAAAAGCCACCTCATTTTGTGTAACATAAATCTCCATAAAGTGATGTAAAGGGCCAAGACAAGACATGGAAATTCCTTGGATAGTAAGTCAGTGATCTTTCGTAGAATGGTATTATCAAACGCAGTTAAGATAATATCGTCTACGCTAATTTAATTGCATTATCAATTTGCTCTTGTTTTTTATTCTATTAGTTGAAGTTTAACAAAACTGTTTTGTGCATTTATATCTATAAATCACCCAACTACTTGTTTTTATAGTATACATGGATATTTCATTTATTCCCAAAGGTGACATGTTATATATACGAGCCATTTCAATATTATTTACTTAAGTTCATATTATTTGAATTTTGGTCATAGCCTAAACGAAGCCAAAATCTAAATAGAACGTTAAGCTAGTCTATTGTTTTAAGTGTGGCAATAGAATTTCCCTTTAGTGGATTAAATATGTCTGTCAAATGATTATAGTAACCCCAAAATTAGCTTATTTCAACTCTTCCACTTGTACCAATATAGAATCCACTTTAACTCCTAATTTAGTAATCGAACAACTGTTTGGGGAAACCTTACCACATGGAGGGACACAATTAAAATCGCTCTTAGAATGTTGAAATCTTGATAACGCGCTCAGGCTTGACGCTCCCATAGCTCTTAACGCTGAAAGCACTATAGATCAGAAAGTATATCATCAAAAATGGGAGTGGTTGATCAAAATGCCTGTTATGTCCTAAAGAATTCCATTGCAAGTGCCATAATGGGAGCTATACGTGATTTAGAGAATGCCAAAATTTATAGAATTAAGCTAAGAAACAGTTTAAGGGATCTTATAAAGCTCTTGTGGATACTGTATATTAATGATGATGCTTACTTCCAAATACGATGGTGTTAGTGGTGTGTGTCAGGACATTATGATGATGATCAACATGACCTACAAATTGAAGAGATTAGACATGAAGATCAGTGAAGGTTTTCTAGTGCTTTTTATCATGCCTTCTCTTCTAGTACATTATGATGCTTTTAAGATCAACTATAACACTTAAGAAGACAAATGGTCACTTAGTAAGTTAATAGCAATGTTTATCAAGAGGAAGAGTCGAACGTTCTTAACATCACCACCAGTAACTCGCAAAGAGGTAGGGAAAATCCAAAGGTGGAAATGTAAAGGGTACAATTTAAAGTCCAAAATAAAAATCAAGTACCGTTCTCAACCCTGATTACTCCATGGGACAATTTCGTAGAATGTATAAATTATATATATATATATATATATATGGGTAGGGTTAACGTAAAAAATAATAATTTTGTAAGAAGCATAAGAATAGATGTACACCCTTGGATCTAGGATCTAGTGGTTGAGATTGGTAGTTCCTAAAAGTTGTATAGTTTCCTATTTACATGGTATAGTGTCCTATTTAGGTGGTTTACTTTATTTTAAAGTCTTTTCACACTTCTCACAAAATAATTGTTTTTTATTTGAACCATATATATATATATATATATATATATATATATATATATATATATATTTGTAAATTCCAACTTATAATATGCAAAAATTAAAAAAAAGTTATGTTTCAATGGGTGTTGTTCATGTAAACTCGTGAAAACTATAATTATTGAGTTTGTAGGTCTAAGACGTTTTTTTTAAATTCGTCTTATTTTGGTTCGCGCTAGATTTCTATGTCTGCGTCAAGTTTGACTCGCCAAACCTTAATTAAACACTGGCTTATTTAATACCCATGTGCGGCCCAATTTCAAAGCTTGAAACAAATGTTTTAAAAAATGGTAAATATCGGCTAGAGAAACTGGTCGAACCGAATTTCCGGTAAGTATGAGCCCGATTTTTTTTGGCATGCGGTATGTTTGTTGAACAACTAGTTTTTCTTTAAATACCGATTTATACCGTTAAACCAGTTTAAGACCAAATCTTTTTGTATATAAAAAGTAGTGGCCCATTTTTACTTTCAGCATGCGATTAAAAGTTTTAATCTAGCTAAATGTAACATCTTGAAAAATATCATATTTATTTTGGGTTAAAAATGTCAACTTCGAAAATAGAATGACCAAAAAATATTTTAAATATCGTAAAGGAATAGTATATATAGATTATAAGTTGGAAGCATTCCATATTTAAGAAAATTGGGAAATGGAATCCATCCCACATGGAAAGAATGAAGGAAATGGAACTCCTTCATATGGATATAAATAAGGAATATAAAATCCATCCCGCATCGAAAGTGGGAAATTTTTGGAAGCTCTTTATAAGGAGAAGAGTTACCATAGTAATATTCTTTTATGCCAAACATGTACCAGTGGTCCTTGCGGAGAATGCGAAGTACCAGACGCGCACGCGCACGGGCGAAGGGCGATGAGCGCAATGTGGCGCTTTGATGATGCACTTTGCACTTCGCAGGCTTGAGAGGTGCCTTAATGTTTTTGGAAACTGGAAGCGAGACCAATAAATGCTAAGTATTCAAAGTCAAGGACCAAAATTGAACATTCTAGCTTTCCTGACCCATCGCAATACGCGATGGATCAGAAGACAGCCCATCGCGTATCGCGATGGGTATGTTACAGAACCCCAAGTTGGGCGGTGTCGTGATACGCTTTCACCCAAAGGCAACCCGTCAGGCCACGTGGCAAAGCTAGTACTGACGTGGTTTGACTGCCGGAGACACGTGTCCTACCACGTGGCAGGCCACGCAGCAAATCTAGCAATAACGTGACAAGGCTAGTCGCAATACGCGATGGCCTACCATTGGCTCATCGCGTATCGTGATGTAATATTATATTCTTTTCTGCCTCCAGATCCATCGCGATACACGATGGATCCTTCTCAAGACCTATCGTGTATCGCGATGGGTCAAGCTTATCAGCCCTATAAATAGGAAACCAGCCCTCTCATTTTCATCACAACTCACCTCTCTTTCTCTCTCTAGAAATATCTCTCATGACCTCGTAAACTGTGCCACGAACCGTCGATCGTTATCTCGAAAACGTGCCAAAAACCTAACGTTTCCTCAAAGTGTGTGCCATCGAAAAGTGAACCGACATCCCGCCTCGAAGGTCGTGCCAACAAATCCCGACGACCGACGTAACTCGTTTTGCGTGCCAAGAAAAGTTGGTCAAGATTCCTTGATTAATGTGCAAGTGTAGAAGTGTTCCCCGAGAGTATAGGATTTTCTAAGCCAATCAAGGTAGGGGTTCTGTCGGAGTAAAATATTATTATAATATTAATAGGCTTAGACCCTAGTCGAGGGTATACTCGATATCTCAAAAATATAAACAAAGAAAATATAAATAAAAGATATTGAGATAAAAGTAATTCCTTGTTACTAATATTATTTGAGTTTCCGAAATAATAAATGGAGAAATAAAGTATACGTTTCTTCGAGGAGAAGAAACGTAGTGTTTAGAAAATATAAATGATCGAACTAGAGGTTCGAACATATTTAATAAAGAAAAGATGTTTTGAACTAAAGGTTCGAAAAGAAAATATAATCGAGGTAAAGCTTATACAAAAAGGACTAAAGGTCTAAAACTAGATTGTCAATCTAGTAATAACAAATGGTTATACTTGTACTATAGGTACGAGATAACAAGAAAAGACAAACTCGATCAGTGAAGTGAAGCTGATCATTCAAAAATGTGAATACGCCCCAAACTTTTATAACTAGTTTAATCGAGCCAATTAATTGGATTACATGAGATTATGTATGTACGTTTGTCTGGATCCTTTCATATGTGGTAGACGGTGGTCACACCGCGCCACACCTGGTTATGCCTCTGCCATGACAGGCCGAACTTAAGTTATGTCCGAGAGAGGGTAATCATGTTTATACTGTTGGTAGCTAAGTAACCCGAACGCTGCGGTGTTTGCTAAGCGGTTTCGAGTTGAGCTTAAGTTTGTAATTGTGATTTAAGTTTTTAACTTGATTATTCTTAAGCCACGATGGGCCGAGACTTAAGTTATGTCTCATGGGTAATTAAGTAAATAAAATATTTTATGCGTCAACATATCACCTGCATGTGTTGCTGACGTATTTTTAAATTGTTTTACAGGTAACAAAGAATAGGCGCTAGGGGAATCGAATTGGTCACTAAGCAATCTGATGGCTCAGATCATTTTGTTAAATATTAAACATGAAAGGTGGTTCTATATAAAACAATGAATCTTTGTAAACTTTAAACGGGTATTTTATAATCCCGTATTTTGAATATATGTAAATATTAATATTTTATCCACGCTAAAATTTCCGCTAACAACCCGTAACTCTGATTTATTTACAAAAATGGTATGAAATGTGAGTCACACGCCTAGGCCTAAGATAGGGGTGTGACACTAAAAGATTCTAAATGAACATATAAATGAACGTAAATTTTTTTTATGGAATAATGTAATTTTGGATTATTGAGTGATTTTGGATTATTTTGTAATTATGAAATAATGTATTTTTAGATTATTTTTTACTTAAAGTTATATTTTTATATAATAATCATGGTTAACTAGTCGAAATTGCTTTTTATCATGAGTTTTCTATCCTCTTCTAGAGTTCCACTTCTCCTTTTCTTAATGGGTTCCAAGTGAAGAATAGAGTAAATTTGACTATTTATTCAACATATCATACTTAGAGGTCAATTAAGAATTTTATATTAATTATTAGTTTGTCTCCCCTGTGTTACGGGAGTTTATTTATGTTTATATTTTAAATCATTTTGCTAATTTATATTTTGTAATGATTTGCCTGGTTTTTAAGCGTAGTTTTGTTTTGACTTATTACGTATATATTAATTTGTTACGTTTATTATATTTTTTAACATTTAGGCTCTTTCAATTGAGATGTGTACGTTTTTTAGATTTTTAACGAACGTAAATAAATGAACACGAACACGAACATGCTGATTTTTTTAAATGAACAAACGTGAACACAAATATATATGTTTAATGAAAAAGGAGCAGTGGTGTAGATGACGATGGTGGTTGATACATGAGAGGGAAGGTTGATGATAGTGGGTAGTAATTGAAAGTTAACCGGTGATGGAAAGGATAGTCTATCGACGAATAATATGTAAAGGAGAGAGATTAAATTAGGGTTTGTGATGAAAGGGGTTCACAAATAAATGAGATGTTATAACATGTTTTAGGGTTATCCGGGTTTTGTGAGACACGTGACCCGTAAAAAAATATTGTTTGATGATTAAGAGGTTATTTCACAAATAAATGAGATGTTATAACCGTTTAAGGGCTATTTGGGTTTGGTGAGACCCATGACCGACGAAAATTATTGTTTGATTTTGAATAAGTTTCATAAATATTTGAGATGTTATACCCATTTAAGAACTATTCGGGTTTGTTGAGACTCATACTTGCAAATTCGGATCTGAGAAGCTCCAAATCACAAATCAAGCAATTTGATGACTTGAGAGGATGAAGAGCAACCAAAAACTGACATATATGATTTTTGGTAGGCATTTATAGACTAGTTTGATTCCCCTGTTACGGGCAGAGCCGGGCATAGGGTGACGTGGGCGACTGGCCGAGTCACTTAATTTTCGGGGGCACAAGTTTATATATATATATATATATATATATATATATATATATATATATATATATTATATATATATATATATAGGGAGAGGATCATGAGAGAACTCCATTTTATAGAGAGAACTAATGAACTAATAATGAAGTATTTTTAATTTAATTAAAAAAAATATTTTTCAATTTATTTTTTCTTTCATCCTTCTTATATGTTGTTATTCTTCACCACAAAAAAAATATAAAAATAAAAAAAAATTAAAAAAAATAAAAACAATTAACGAGTAATGCATATATGCAATACATCGACTTTTTTTATAATGCATATGTGCAATAGTGTGCATTTTGATATTTGAAATAGTGTTGAATAGTATATATATAGTTGTTTGTATTGTATATTTGCAATAGTGTTATATTATATACACAAATTAAAAAAAATCGATATAGTGCATATGTGCATTAGTGGTGTATTACATATATGCGATAATGTGTTTTGCATACAATTATTAGTGTCGTATTTGCATATATTCAATAGTGTGTATTTAGATAATGTATTTATGTTGTATTATATGAAATAAAACACTATTTTATATATACAATACATTAATGCACATACGCATTACCTCGACGCCTTTTTTTAGAAACAATATCATCTTATTAGAAGGAGGAAAGAAACAAAAATCACAAAATAATTTTTTAAAAATAGTTAAAAATAATTCTTTACTAGTTCTTTAGTTCTCTCTTTAAGAGGAGTTCTCTCTCTATATCCCACCCCTATATATATATATATATATATATATATATATATATGCATAAGGTGACGTGGACGACTGGCCGAGGCACTTAATTTTCGGGGGCACAAGTTTATATATATATATATATGAGAAAAAATATGAATATATAATGTTTACCCTAGTTATACGATAATTAGCTTGGTCTAGTGGCAAAGCTGTATAACTCACAACCAAACGGTTGTAGATTCTAGTCTCAATTGAGACATTTTTAAGCTTACTTTTAAACAAAAAGTTTTTAACACAACCTAAATCATAACTAATTCCTTTTAAACCAAATAAAAAACCATTTACATAAGGCCTAAAATATTTTTTGCTTATATTATTTCGTTACTCGTTAGTCTACGAGTCTTTTTATTTCGGCTCGGCCGAGGCATATAAATTATTGGAGACGGCCTTAGTTACGGGGATTTATCTAGTGTAAGGCCCCGTTCCCGGGTCCCTACATTATCATTGGATTTACTACACATTTCTAAATATCAGAGTTAATCAAAAACCTTTCACGGAATAATAAAAGTCAACCATTCAATACAAAACATTCAAATCTTGTCTTTAAACATAACATAAAACATAGTATTAAAACATCATGACATTTCTTTTTCAGATGCCAACCTCTTCAGTTCATGCCACGTGTCTTCCTCAAACCAACTCTTTTAATCTATTCACCTGCGTGCATACTAAAAGTCAGATATTCTGAGTGAGTTCTAGTTAATCAGATAACATACTTTGCATACACATACACGTGCTCGAAGGTACGTATTACACACTTAACATGTTTATCATTCTTCCATAAGTTCATTCTTTCATACTTTCTTTCTTTAACATACACAGTACCTTCATAACTATTCTTACATTATAAAGAGCATTTCGACCTACATACCTCGGATATTGTTAGGGTCTGGTGCCCTTCATCCTCGGAAATTATAAGGGTCCGGGGCCCTCCATCCTCGGATATTATTAGGGTTCGGTGCCCTCCATCCTCGGATATTATTAGGGTCCGGTGCTTGTCTTTCCATGCAACCATACCGTCATACATTCATTCATTACTTTCATATTTATGTTATTTCATACGTACTCTTAACATTTCCTAAATCATTCATAGCATTCAAACATCATTCAAATATCATACATACATCATTCATAACACATTCATATATCATACACTTACCACTTAAGGTAAGTGTATTAACTAATCACATCGAGTATGCATACATCCCCGAAAACGTAACAAGGAAATGGGGCTAGAAACTCACCTAGATTCTGTTACATTCAGAGCTAATCGTAATCACCTTCTTGAGCTGTGCACGACTGACTGTAATAAGGCACATAAGTTAACTACTACTCTAGTGTTTGTGTCCTTGGCTCTTATTTCTAGGTCTTTCTCGTGTTATTAGTTACCTTTTATTATTAATCAGTTCCTTGTTCTCAGCGTATATACTGTACAAGTCCATATTCTTTGCTCACATGCGTATATGTCATACATACATTTATGTCATGCATACACATATGTTATTCCTGCATATACGTTCTATATATACGACATACGTACATACACGTTGTACATACATATATGGCATGCATACATACACATCATACATATATATATATACGTTATATACGTACATATGCATTACATATACACATACACAGCATACATACGTGCATATACATGTACGGTACACATATACATGGCATACCTATACATACATATATATCCATATACGTCATACATATACATGTACGGCATGCACAAACGTATACGCACGTGCATATACTTCATACATATACATATGCGGTATACTGATACATATACGCCCATATATATACGTCCTACATACGACATACACTTACATATGCGTCCATACATACACGGCTACATACACGCTGTATACATATACGGCTACATGTACACATATACAACATGCATGCATACTTGTGTGTTATGTACTTACACGCTTACATCCTTACACGCGTATACACAATTATATAGCATGCATACACGCTTATACGTTATGTACATATATGCATACATACTTAGATGCCTATACACACTTATACGGCATGCATACATACTTATACGTTATGTACATATACGCATACATACGCGCCTATACACACTTATACGGTATGTACTTATACGCTATACATATACGGTGTATATACTTATACGCCGTATGTGTTTAGTTCAGCTTCCATATTCACGTTTTTAGGGTTTTTCTTCGATTCCGGCATCGTCAGCCGCCGTTAACCACCATGGTTGACCGGAGTTTGATAGTTTATGACCTTGGTAGCTTCGGGGTGTCCAGATCTGAGCTAAGGTGGCCCTTAAGCTCGTTTTTGGTTGATTAAACACCCGCATAAAGCTACATCTAGTTTCAAAACGGCTCATTCGGCATCCCGTGGCTGCGGTGTCGGGTTCTAAATTGTTGGGTCAGCCGAGATAGATGATTTCTTACCTTCGGTTGGTTTTGGATCGTTGGATAGAATAGTGTATAGAGTGTTTGGCTTGAGTGTGTGTTTTTGATGGTGTAGGCTAAGGTGTGGAAATGTTAGAGATGTAAATGATTTAGGGTTTAAGGGGTATTTTAACTCCCTAAGCCCATGGACCTTAGGCCCATCTTCATCTAAGCCCATGATTTAATTCCATCTAATTTAACCCACCATCTTTTTATCATTATTATTATTATATTATTATTTTTCTGATAACTTAAATTAACTCTTCAAATGTAAATAATATTTTAATATTATTCCTAGAAATTTGGGATGTTACATCTAGGTTTTTGTTTTTAATCGTTTTGTTATTTTATATTTTGTAATGATTTGTTTTAATTTTTAACGTAGTTTTGTTTTGATTTAATACGTGTATATTTTGTTACGTTCATTCATTACATGTTTTAATGTTTGGGTTCTTTCAATTGAGATATGTAGGTTTTTTTAGCATTTTAACCAACAGACATAAACGAACACGAACATGTTTATTTATTTAAACGAATAAACATGAACACAAATATTTATCTTATGAAAAAGGGGTCTTTGGTTTAAGTGACGATGATGGTTGATGCATGAGAGGGGAGGTTGACTATGGTGGGTGGTAATCGAAAGTTAAGCGGTGATGAAAAGGATAGGCCGGCGACGAAGAATATGTAGAAAAAAGAAATTATATTGAGGTTTAATGATGAAGAGTTCACAAATAAGTGAAATGCTATAACATGTTTTAGGGTTATCCGGGTTTGGTGAGACACATGACCCGTAAAAAATATAATTTGATGATTAAGAGGTTATTTCACAAATAAATGAGACGTTATAACCGTTTAAGGCTTATCCGGGTTTGGTGAGACCCATGACCCGAAAATTATTGTTTGATTATGATTGAGTTTCACAAATAAAGAGATGTTATATATAATCCATTTAAGGACTATCCCGGTTTGAATTGGTGACACTCATGCCCGTGAATTTGGGTCACATACATGAGAAGTCTCAAATCACAAATTAAACAATCTGATGACTTAAGAGATGGTGAAGAACAACTAGAAAGTGACACAGTGTATAAATAGATAGATGGATTTGATAATTGCATCAGTATATTTTAAAAACATATCATTATATATAAATCGTTTTTTATTAGATTACAAAGAAAATGAACCGTACAATTGGGATGAATGTGAGATTACATATGAAAATTTAAATTAAATTGCTAATATCTCTTGTGCTTATAATATCATCCTGGGCTCGAATGAATGAATGATAAAGTTATCTATTTAAATTAACTGGAATTATGTAGTTGTGAAATTATTAAGTTGGATTGCAAAACCAAAACATAAATTAACGATTTAAATTAAATTTGGGTCATAGGAGGCCGAAAGAAAAGAAAGGGAATAAAAGGCTAAATATAATTTTTAATTATAATAAGGCACATGTAAACTCAATTTAAGGATCCTCATATAGACTACGATTTAGAGCTATTTCGGCTATTCAGAATAACATTTGGGTGGTCCAATTCATTCCAACATTACGGGGGTGTTGAAAGGCGTAGTTTCAATTGAAGGTGATTTAATTTGGATTTGTTTTTGCTCAACCTAAGTCGACTTATAGACGATTGATTCTACCCACTTGGCTTCTTCCTCCATTAGACAAGCTATAAAAGATGTTGGCATCCCCCCTTAGTCTTATGATTCCACATTCACTTGGAACTCTCTGCTTGTTCCTATAAAGATCTGTAGGTTCTTAGAACGGATCAAACAACTAGTTATTGAATCAATCTCAGTTACTAGCTCGCGGAATTCAGTAGTAAGAAACCGAGATCTTGAATCTTGTATGTGCTTGTTATTACCTAAAAAGGAAAGAAAGGGAGAGAGTAGGGAGAATTGGTGAGAAGATAAGAAAAAGTTTTGCAAACGGTTGATGTTGCATGCACATGCTTCCCTATTTATAGAAGAAGCATGGCATGCATCTTTCTATCATGTTCGGCCCAATGGGCTATCGTTTACATGGCCTCGGGACCAAACGACATTATAACAAACGAAATCTGAACTAATACATCATGATAACAACGGAAAAATACAAAAGACTAAATAACAAAACTAGGCCCTACAAGATCAACTTTTTTGCAAGACGTGCTTGATCTCTCTGACAAGATCATAACTAAAGACTCGTTAGCCAAGAGAGGTCTTCTCATTACTTCTCTCTATGCTAGGTTTGTGGATTGCTCGATGGAAACTGTGATCACCTACTTCTAAATTGCGAGGTAGTGCAAATTGTTTGGTCTTAATTGTATCAATGGTGTAAACTTCCAATGGGCGTTTTTTTCCTACTCTTCAATACTCGCTCTTTCTAATCCACTTATCAACCTCTACCATCTTCAAGAACAAGGTTTTGCATGTCCTTCACCTTGTTACATTTTTGTGTCTTTGGCGTGCGATGAATGACTTCTTTATTAACAACAAACCTATTTCTCCATACCAAATCGTGGATGAGATTAAGGTTTTGGGATTATTAAACGTCGCAAGCTTTCAACACTCGATTCAGGTAATTGGTGTTCTTTCAACATTGTAATTTAAGATTTCGTTAGACTTTATTGATCAATAAATCATTTCAAAAATTTTTTTACCACTAACCGAGTGACGTTTCATACCCTATGACCATTTATGTATTTGAAGTTAATATTGTGTTTTTAAGAAGCAAAGTATATAGCTATTTGTAAATTTGAATTGTAAATTTGAATGGCTAGTATATTTGAAGTTATTTAATACTAAACAAAATGATCTAATTATAATATAGAAAAAAATATTATATATGAACACAAGTGTACATAAATAATGGTCTTACTAGATGTTATATAATTTTCTTTATTTTAAACGTTGTTAGCACGCATGCATAGTTAACCCTTGAAAACCGGTATAGTTTTTTTTATTAACATTTAACACAAACCAAACTATATCTGAATAATTGGTAAGCGAGTAACAAGCTGCGCCGTTATCCCCTTTTTGGATCGCAAAGTCTATTCTACTTAATATAAAACCTTGGTTCCTCGGCTATATGAGTCACTGTGGACCACCTTCTGCCAGTGGCGAAGGTTAGTGAGGGCCGGGGGTGGCCCCGAACCCCTCCCCCCCCCCCCCCGTTTTTTTGCGTAATAGTGTAACTTTACTTGTTTTCGGCCAAAATTTTTTATACGTAATGTTATACGTAGTGTAAAATTTGCCGTTTTCGGCCGAAAATTTGAGCCCGGCCCCTCCGATTTTTGAAAGTCTTTATACATTTTGAGTTCGCCCCCCCCCCCCCCCCCCCGGTGTCTTAGTCCAAGCTTCGCCACTGCCTTCTGCACCCGCTCCAAAAAGCGAACCGCCTCGGGAGCTAGGGATCCAAATGTGTCGAAGACAAATGGAATGAACACGTGCTGATTCTCCAAACACGCTGCCTCATGCTTAGCAACCTTCCTAGATTCCACCCTCAAAACCGCCTGTCTCGGAACGAAGTCACTGTCTCTCAGCCCCACCAATGGGGACACCCCAGTGAGGTCGACACACGCATGCTTACCCCCTGCCCAACCAAACACAAGAACGTCCGCATGACGCAGTGTAGATCTTCCCTCTCGGATCAATCAGAAAGTTAACAGGTGCCTCTTTTTTGGCTGAGATCCCGGCCTGCCTAAGCACATCCCATAAGACATCTCTAACCCAATCGTGACGATACTTGAACCCTGGCAATTCCTTATAGTGGAGGGCATGCTCACCAAATTTATCCAAACATGCTTTTTTACAAATGGGGCATGATTCGTCTGGAGGGAAAATAGGAATCATGAGCCGGTATTTAAGGATGGTTCTGTATTCAACTGCCGACATCCGTTGCCCAAGACCTTCAATGGGCACAACAGTAAAAAATAATCTTGGGCATGAGCCCTCTTGAGACAAGCAAAAACTGCCTTTTGTCTCGGAGTCATATCGAATTGCTCCTCCAAATCATGTACATGTTTACCATAAAGAGCACTCGCTAATGTTTGTTGAGGTTTCTTGGGGACGGTCTCCTTATCAGTAAAACCGCCTAGATCAAGGTCCAGAAGAGTTGTTCCAATATTACCAAGTGCAAGGGAGTAGTCAGTATCTACCCCCATAACACCAGCGTTTCACAAGATATGGTCCTACAATTTCCACGACTGGGCCCTGGAAGCCACAAAGTCATATGAAGAGACATCAGCCGAAAAAATTCCTAAGCCTCCGCAACGCATAGGGAAGGAAGCCAACCTCCACTTTAGGTCCCCAAAATACGGTCCTCCACACACAACAATATCTTCAATTTCCCCCCGCAGGCCCGCAACAAAGACGGCAACAGCCTCTTTGACATGTTCAAGTTGACAGGTCCGGAGCCCAAACACTAACTTAGCAACCCCCATGCACGAACGCAACAAAATGAACTCACTTTGGGGGTCCCTAAGTTCCGGCAGGCATTTCATAAGTTCAACCGCCCTGAAAGCTCTTTTATTTGCCAAAGACCGAAAAACTCTGCATCCCGACTAACCGCTCCCGCATGAGTTTAACTCCCCTCACAGGCTACTAATCCGCTAGGGTAAAAACCCTGCACATTCTTCGAACCATTGCATGATGGCAAAATAATCTCCGTTGTCTGAATATTAAGCCTAAGCCACAGAGACACCCCCTCTGAGCGAATAATGCCCAACGCCCTAGCAACCTCCTCAGCCTTACCAATGATAGTTCCATCGTCTAAATACCAAGCATGGAAGGTCAAGAAACATGACCCCTGCACACTAAGATGAGCGGATGGAGGACCAGCGCAAAAAGAAGAGAGCCAAGGGGGTCCCCTTGCTGTACCCCAGTAAAAGCCCCAATATGAGTATCCCCCGCATATAACCTGGCAAGCTGGGCATATAAAAACTGGACCCATGGGAATATGGATGGACATCTGCAGCTAACTTCCCTGAGAAGGGTCGTCCGGTCCACCACGTTGCAGGCGTTAGAAAAATCAACAGTGAGCATAGCCAGGACCCGTCGGAATGGAACGCGCTCAGAAACTTGTTACCACTATGTCGTACCACTTCCGCCCCATTAGGGATCCCAACCCCGAATTGAAAATCCCCTAGATAAGCAGCCACCTCTTTCCCCACTTTACACATAGCGACATTCGACACCAATCTTCTCCAAATGCCCCCAACCGCGATGGGTCTAATTCTATTGTCAGGCTTCAACAGAGGGATCAACGGTGCCGAAGCAATGAACTCTGCTAGAACTTTAGGACAAAGCCCCCCAAGCCACAAGTTGACAACATCAGTGATTCCCTTAGGATCCCGGAGGCGGTTGGAGACCTCTAGCCACAGAAAGTGTCTAAAATATGTTGGCCCCGCAAACCATCCCTCCCACAAGATGTACCTTTCGGGAAGGTTTTAATACATTCCAACACACACTCACCGTCCACCTGCAAGGCTTGTTCCGATGGCACGGCGGAGGGCAAGGTAGTGGGGTCCACAACATGGTGTTTATCTATCAAGGCTCTCAAGGTATCCCCCAGCAGGCGACCCCGGAATAAACACAGGACTTTGACTGCCGCTGTGTAGTATACAAATAATCTAAAAGTGAAATAATTAAATTCAAGTGGAGTGTTGCAAAAGGTGAAATAATCTAAAGCTATACTATCGTTTTCATAATCTAAACCAGTAAGATTTAAAAAAACGTATAAGTCAAAATCAATTTCATTTCGTTTCAATGTAAAAGTATTCTATGTATTTTAAAATAATATAGAATGTAGTAAACACAAGTGAATACAAAACAATGGCCGGCTCCGAGAATTGAATATAAATATTGGGTTGAAGGCGAAAAATATTTTAGGCCTTAAGTAAAAAGAAGATTTTGTTGGGTTTAAACAATCTAATTTTTAAATTGGCTTCTTTAGTTATGATTTGGGTTGTATGATAAAAACTTATGTATAAAAATAGACTTAAACATGTCTCAAAAAAGACTATAACCAACAACCTTATGGTTTGAAGTCACCTCTTTGCCATTATACCAAGTTAGTTGTTATGATATTGAATTTAAACATTAAATATGCATATCGTTTTTCATAAAAATACATATAATTTAAAAAAAATCGAGCCTAACGAATAGTCGGACCTATGGCCGTCGACCACATTACTATATGCCATGGCCGGCCTGTACAAAACAATTGGCATTATTTAATATTACATTATGTTTTTAGTGTTAATTGACAAAATAAAAAACTTATATTGAGTTTTTAGTGTTAATTGACAAAATAAAAAACTTATATTGAGGACCTAAATATGATGGCGGTTTTTATAATGCTTAGTATGTATATAATAGAAATAATGTTTGGGAGATACATAGAGAGTTAGGGGCTGTTTGGCAAGTATTAAATTATTAAGTGTTGAACCAGCAAGTGTTGAACAGTAAAGTGTTGTTTGTTTGGACCTCTGAATGATTGTGTATCACAACTATTTTACCCCTCTAAATTATTTCGTGGTGAATGAAATATATATGTTTAGTCATGGCTCCTAATAATTGTGTTGAATGACCAAAACTTACATTATAACCAATCAAAATACATTTTGAAACAAACTTTTATTATAACCAACCAATGTTAATTTGATAAAACAAACTCGTATGTTAGTTATCTCTTATAAACCTCTGACACATAATTGTGCATCATATTTAACTGCAGCAAAAACATTAATAAATACTAAAACATGATTTTTATGCCATTAACGCACACAAAATATTCTTCTTGATTTAATCCAAGACTTCATATCCAAATTGCACTACGGCGAAGCATTGTCTACATATAATTATACCATATAAGTGATTGTGTAATCATGTACAAGTTGGGGTGATCGAGCACGATTCGGATATTGGGTGAAACCCAAATCGAAACTGAAGCTATCAGTTATTTTAGAGTACAAAAAACTTGGTTTTTGGTTATTCGGTTTTTGGTTATTTTCGGTTTCAGTTATTTTCGGTTCTTTTTATTTTGAGTATATATTACAAAAAAATCAAAAAATAGAGTACCTCATATATATTGAATTCAAAATATAAAAATAGTCACGTGTTACATGGAAACAAACAAATACAAAGTTATTTGAGTAGTAGAGTTTAAAATTCAACAAACTTCTTAATCAAAAAAACACTAAAAGTTTGGCCCGAATCTTCATTCATTATCTTATTCATCTTCAAAGTTTATACTCAATCTTCATAATCTTTATCACCGTCAATGGTAGATTCTTTTGGTGTTTTTTTTTCCGGTCTTAACATCTTAAAAAAACACATAGAAAACATAGGTTCAATTAATCGGTTCGTTTTTTATAAAATGGATAACCGAACCTAAACCCAAAAATCAGTTTTTTGGAAAACTAAATTATTAATCGTCGATTAATGCTTCGGTTTGGTTTTTTCGATTCGGTTATTCAGTTTTGATTCGGTTAATTCGGTTTTCTACTCACCCCTATGTAAATGTACAACATAAAAATTTAATCAAAGGTTAAGACAATACACATCTATAAATTTTCAACTTCATTAGCTCAACTCGTAGAACATCAATTATTTATATATCTCAAAATCGACTATTCGTGTATCCTTAAAGAACCTTATCATCAAGATGTCATTCTATAAGTTCATACAAAACATTCATTTTAGTTTTATCATACATGTTCTTATTACCCTATTCATAAAACCTTACAAACTTGAACAATTTAGTAAATGCCATTTTATAATAAGTTTAAATGGAAACACTTACGTTGGTTCTTGTGGTCCTTAGCGTCTTAATTACTTGTTCGACCCGTTGTCCAGCTATATCACCAAACCATATAAGTTACCATATACTGATTTCATACATAAATACTTTTGACCCATTTTTAATCGGCTAAATTAACACTTAAAACATATTAAAGCACTATTTTTACTACAACTTTCAGCATAGTTTCACAAAATATACAACACCAATTTACAACAATTTACCGCACCAAATTACAACAATTTCAGCACTAATTATCAACATATAACAATACTATTTACAACACCAGATTTCAGCAATTGAGTAACAGCATATCACAACACTATTTACAATGTAACATCCTAAAATTTTACGAATATATTAAAATATTTTTTACGTTAGAAGGATTAAGCTTGGCTAATAAAATAAAATATTATGTTGTCGGAATTATTTATTAGGTATAAATAATTAATTAGTAAGCCGGATAACGAAAGGGAACGGTAGGCCTTAGAGAATTAGACATGGTGGAATTATGGACTAAAAATGAATATGGGCCTAAGGTCCATGGGCTTAGGAGTATAAATACTCCTTAAACCCTAAATCCTTTCCATCTTTATCATTCTACATCTTAGCCTACACCATCTAAAAAACACACACTTAAGCCATACACTATTCTAATCAACGATCCAAGAGCAACCGAAGATAAGAATCATTTATCTCAGCTGACCCAACATTTTAGAACCCGACACCGCAGCCCCAGGATACCGAATGAGCCGTTTGAATCTAGATATAGATTTAATTGGGTGTTTAATCAATCAAAAACGAGCTTATGGGCCACCTTAGCTTGGATCTGGACACCCTGAAGCTACCTGGGTTATAAAACAATCAAAATCCGGCCAAACGTGATGGTTAACGGCGGCTGACGGTGCCTGAATCGCTGAAAAACCCTAAAAATGCGTTAAAGATAAGCTGATATGCAGATATCCGGCGGATAAATGAGGAGCGTATATGTGTACACATATACGACGTATAGGTATACACATATACGAAATATATGTACATACATATACGGAAAATATGTAAATACATATACGGCATATAAATGATATTGAATGTATAAAGAATTAGAAATGTACAGGTAAACGTATATGAACATATTTATGTCTATGGTATGGTTGTATGGTTATTCGATGCATAAGGGAACCGGACCCTAATAATACTTGAGGCAGAAGGGAACCAGACCCTAATAATATCCGAGGCAGAAAGGGAACCAGACCCTAATAATACTCGAGGAAGTATGGCGAAATGCTCTTTAAACGTAGACATACGTATGTATGTATGATGTGTGGGTAGAAATATGTGTATTAAGTGTGTAAAGTCGTTTGTTTTGGTTAGTTATATATGGTGAACACGATTACTTTGAGTGGGTTTGTGGTTACAGGTGTGCGGAGCTTAATGGAGCTTAACGGAGCTTAAAGAAGCTAATTTGTATCATTCATGATGGAGTGAAAATGAAAGTGATGATCTATGAGATGATAGAGAATTGAAATACGAAGACGTGGCCGAAAACGGGGAGGAAAACAGAGTTGAAACGAAGATTTTATTAAGAAAACAGTTTTGGCCTAGAAGGACCGTAAAGCAGTCATCACATATCGTAGCTTACGGTTTGACCGTAAGCTACGGTGGCCAGACCGTAGCTTACGGTCTGGTCTGACGGAAAATTGGTTTTTGGGTGATTTTCTTTCATAGTTAAAGCCCAAAACCCTAAAATCGAGATCATTCAATATTCATCACTTTTGGGACTTCTTGGAAGCGATATTCCACCATCATAACACACTTTAATCATTCAATTGATCCATGAAATCATTCCTCAACACAACCATCAAGAGCATGAAGATCAAGATGCAAGGCTAAGGGCTTCATAACCATCTCCGGGTGTATGGTTGAGTTTCATGATTAGGTTTTGATATTCTAAACTTGAACTTTGGATTTGGAATTGAGTAATCATTCGGTTAATCAATTCTTTGTGTTTGCTTTTGTGCTTAAATGGTTTTTATTAATTGATTTCTCAATCTTTTGTCAGTAATTGATTGTGGTCATCAACAATTAGGATTAAGTTCGTTCGTCATTGACCCGTTTATCATTAACCATATTATTGATTTTGTGTTTCAACAAGTAAAACCAATTATCAATTAGATTTACATTAAGCCGTGTCAATTGTTCGGATTCAGTTCTGACGATCAACACAGTCAATCGTTAAGTATTTTGATTTACATATTTTATAAGAAACCGTCCAAAGAAGTTTATTAATTCCTTAACTTGTTGCAAAACCCGAACCCTAGAGTTTGGTTATTTTCATATAATTGTTTACAAACTACTCTTTAAACCGCTTGACATCGTTTGTCCGCTTAGTTAATTAACTATTAAGTATTGAACTTGATTAGCACTTTCCACTGATTCCATGTGGATTCGACACCTTACTTGCCCTAGCTAGTAAACGTATTTTACAAATGTTTTTAATTGACATTTCGACATCGATCAAAATGGCGCCGTTGTCAGGGAATCTATGTGCAAAGTGCTAGTTTAGCTTAGTTTTTAGTTTTTGTTTTTAATTTTTCTTCGTTAATTTTACGCGTGGTGTTAGTGTTTGTGTCTGTGCAGGTAGCTTCACAAGTTGATGCAGACGAGATATTCCCGTGAGAAAGATCCGCTCCAGTTTGATCTCGAAATCGAGAAAACTGCAAGACGAAACCGAGCAGCTCAGAAACCCATACTAAACCAAATACCCGAATTCATAGAACCAAAAAAGAGACCATGAGAACCGAAACAGAAGAGACCCAAATGTTTACCAACCACATGAACAAGAACAACCAATCCTACAAAACCAGAACGTTAACTGTGACATAAACCGCAATCTGTTCAACCAAAGAAATGCTAACCGTAATCCCAGGAACATGGATGACAACTTGTCAATCAGATCAGCTCCAGTGAACCATCAAAGACGCAATGATTTGAGAGAGGAAAGACCCGAGATTGATCGTGCTCGTGCACGGGTGGAAAATTTGCACATAAGGGACGATTTTGGTTACGATTATGAGGATGAGGAGGAGCGTAGAGATGAACAGTGGGATCGATATCAGCAACAAGATCTCCGTGATGACCAAGAAATTAGACAGAATCATCCAGAAAATCAGAGAGATCGAACACCGAGACGGCAACAACACCATGAACAGCCGTATTATGATTTTGATGATGGAGTTCCAAGGGCGTTTGTTCCACCGCCAGTCAGAGGCGTTCAAAGCCGTTTCATTCCACAAGTGGCTACGAATCCTCTACCAATCATCATTCCAGTCAGACGGGGAAGAACTTTTTCGGTAAGGCGGAATAGTTTAACGAGATTACCGACATTTCATGGAAAGGCTACAGAAGAACCATACTTACAATTGAGTGATTTCAATTCGATATGCGCACTCATCTCGACTCAAGGTTTTACTGCGGAAGAGGTGAAGATGGTAGTTTTCCCATTCAATTTGAAAGACGCGGCAAAGCAGTGGTTTCTATCGTTGCCATATGCTAGTATTTTCACTTGGGGAGTTTGGCACAACAGTTTTTAGATGAGTATTATACCCCCAGAGAACCACAGAGGCATGCAACAACATTCGAAACTTTCAGCAGATCACCGGTGAAACCTTCTATGAATCATTACAAAGGTTTAAACAATTGTTGAGGACTTTTCCATATCATGGGATTGCCTTATGGGAATTGATAAAGGCATTTCATGATAGTCTCTCAAATTATGATGTTCGTGATCTCCAAGCACCACGAATGGATCTTTCCTTGAAAATGACGAAAACGAGGATTGGGGACATTTGGAGAGACACGCGAGTAATTCGAAGAGACAAGCACATTCGAACAGGATGTCAAAAAGGTCAGTGGTAAAAGTAGTCGAAAGTCACGGGTCAGATGATAGAATGGATAGATTGGAAAAGAAGATGGATAGGTTGTTGGTTGCAGGTGTACAAGAAGCCGGAAATTCTGGAATAACATATCCGATATGTGAAGGTTGTGGGGAATTAGGACACGAGGTTGCGAGTTGTGGGGTTGTTCAAGATGAAGAAATTGAAGAAGAAGAGGTCAACTATGTGCAGGGTGAAAGGAAATACAATAATATGAACTCAAATACTTATCATCCGGGCCTCAGGAATCATCCAAACTTCAGCTATGGAAACCCGAACACACAACAGAACCCGAATTTTTAGGGCAGTTCTCAGAAGACAGGTTATCAGTCGAACCAGAAACAGTACGGTAATAGTTCGGGCAGCGGTCAGAGTGGGTACAATCAGAGAGATTCGGGGAGTTACAATAAAGGTTATCAAAAGAGTTATCAGTAGGGGCAAGGGAATTCTTCGGGTAACAAAGAGGAGTCGATTAAGGATGTAATGTAGTTATTGAAGCAAATGAATCAGAGGATGGAACTCCAAGAGAAGGCAAATGCTGCAAGAGATAAACAGGTGAGTCAACTGGCAGAAGAAATGGCAAGCCTAAAGAGAAATCCATCCAAACTACCGAGTGACACTTTAAAGAATCCGAGCCATCAAAGTAGTAGTTCGTCAAACTCCAAAAATTCGCACGTCAATTCCATCACAATCGAAGATAGTGTGGAGAATGACACGGTTGAAGAATTTGAAACGGGGGCATCACTTATTCCCATTCAAATTGGCGAGTTCAAGACCACCAAGGCGTTAGTTGATTATGGTGCAAGTGTAAGTGTTATACCGGGGAGTGTGTATGATTATTTTGACTTCGGGCCTTTACAGGAAGTTGACACCACCTTGGTGTTAGCTGATTTCACTCGAAGACGACCCCGGGGGAAGCTGGTTGGTGTTGCGGTAAAGGTTGGTGATTTTTACTATCCGGAAGACTTTCTCGTTCTTGATTATGCACCAGCTGAGAAGGAAGAAGAACCACGTGTGATATTGGGGAGACCGTCTTTGGCTACTTCAAATGCTCAGATTAACTACCAAGACGGAACAGTTTGCATGACCTTCGGCAACCATAAGTTAATTTTAAGTATATTTTCAAATTCATATGATTATTCTTTTGAAAATAAATATTCTAGGTCATGTGCTACTAATGGGTGTCTTCCTCGTACATGTGAGGATGACACCAAAAAGGAGAAAAATGTTTATTTTGACAGGTCTAAGCGTGAACGAGAGAAGGAAGAGTTAAATGCAGTAGATGTAAAAAGTGGAGCAAGAATAAGTTCAATAAACAATACTAAGATGGTGATGGAAGTGGTCAATGAGGAAAAGGATGGAACATACAAGAAGAAACCACCAAAGAAGGAGAAGGTAAAGAAGCCACCAGGATTCGAGAATGAACAAAGAAGGTTGGCATGTTTTGGGCCTAGGTGGGAAGCATTAGAGCTACCATTATGTTGGAGAAGTAAGAAGAATGAGGTGGAGGAATGTAAGCACTCCATTAGACCACCATAACCATAAAATGAGGTAACGGTCTGGCTAAAGACCTTAACAAAAACTTAGCGCTGACCGGGAGGCAACCCGACCTTTTTGTTTTGTTTTCTTTATTTTTGGTTTTCTTTATGCGTGTTACTTTTTGTTCATGTTTTATGGTCATAGTGAACCCTAAGTGTGCGGAAGATCATGGTGGTTTTGTCAAGATTCGGTGAAATAGATATTGTCATATCATATTCAAGAAGTATGGGTCAAGGTTGCAAAAGTACTCATCAACAGGACCCGATTGACATAAGAGATTTGAATCAGGTCCATGTGTCTCTCCCTATATTTTATTTGTTGTTGACTGTTTAATATTTATTTTTATGGGTGGTTGGGTGGCGTGATGAACTTTTTTTGGTCGTGTGGGTGGTGTTTATGTTTATGTTTGCTTAAAACTTTATGTGTTTATTTTATGGTATGCAACTTTATTTAAATCCGGATATGGGTAATTGGTTGTCCCTTGAATGAAATTGGTATAATATCCCGTGTTCGCATCTGTTTTTGAAAATCTGAGTTACATTGAGGGCAATGTAAATCTCAGGTGTGGGGATGGAGAAATTAAAATTTTTTAGCCTTAAGAGTAGCTTGATTGTGCGCAAAAGCCGGAATTGTAAATTGTTAATTGTTAGTATTAATGCCAAATAGAGGTCTTTGGTCATGGTCAATTTTTAAGCTTCTCGAAAGTCTTCCCATGAAAATGTTTTTCAAAAAACAGAAAATTAAAATGAACCGTTTAGATGGGGATAACGAGTCATGGGGAAAGGTAAACATGTTTATATCGTCAACCCTATTCCTCCGGTACGTGTGTGAGTTGACCCAAATATATATAATACACATATAATATATAGTACACACATGTCATTTGAGTGCTTTCATTGATGTTCATGGATTACAGGATCGTAGTTGGCAAAATGCAAAAGTGATAGAGGCAATTAGGTTAAGCCTCGTCTGAATGAGCGAGAGTGTGGGTACTGAGGGGTTGGGGCCTTATGCATTATACATGTGAGGATGGTTAATGTGAGGGGCGGGGGGTTGGCTCCCTTAGAAAACCTTTCTTGGACTTATTTTTCATTTGGTTAACCCCGACATTATGTTACGAGACGATCCGGCTTACTAGGTTTATTTGTAATTGTATTTGTATTTGTTCCAGTATTAAGCATTACGTTATTATGCTTTAAAAAAAAGGTTGAGGAAAAAGCCAAAAATATGTCTATGTATATTCCGTTATGTATTCAGTAGTTCGTTTATGTAAAAAAAAGAAAAAAAAAAGAAAAGCTCAAAAAGAGTCAATGTTCTAGTCAGTATTGGTTGTAAATGAAAGTCAATGAGTTTGTTAGTTGTTGTCGTTGGAATAAATTAAGTCATTGTTTATTTAGTTGTTTTGTAATAAGCCGGATCGGATCGTCTGAGCTACTTCAAAAATTCCCTTCCATACCCTTACACTTGGCCCCGTTACAACCCTTTTAAGACCTCTTGATTTGCATTTGTGTCAAAGCAGCTTTATGGATGAATATTTGCTTATGAGTGATATTGAGATCAGAGTGATACTAGCACATCTTTTGCTAGTCCAGATATTAAACCGAGAGGAGAGATATTATATTATGAGGGGTATGACCATGTGTGCCTTAACCGGAAACAAAGTACACTCTTTTGGGCGGTTTCAAAAGTTTTAAAATGTATCATTAAATTATTTGTTGGGTTATCCACCTTGACAGTTTCAGTTCTTGGGAATCGGGTATGACCTTATACCTCACTAGTATTAATACTGATAATTGATGAACCGTCGATCGAGGTGTATGTGTTGCATGAGAGTTTTCTTGAGGACAAGTAAATGATAAGTGTGGGGATGTGATGTGTGGGTAGAAACATGTGTATTAAGTGTGTAAAGTCGTTTGTTTTGATTAGTTATATATGGTGAACACGATTACTTTGAGTGTGTTTGTGGTTACAGGTGTGCGGAGCTTAATGGAGCTTAACGGAGCTTAAAGAAGCTAATTTGGAGCATTCATGATGGATCGGAAATGAAAGTGATAATCAATGAGATGATAGAGAATTGAAATACGAAGACGTGGCCGCAAACGGGGAGGAAAACGGAGTTGAAACAAAGATTTTATGAAGAAAACAGTTTTTGCCTAGCAGGACCGTAAAGCAGTCATCACAGACCGTAGCTTACGGTCTGATCGTAAGCTACGGTGGCTAGACCGTAGCTTATGGTCTGGTCTGACGGAAAATAGGTTTTTGGGTGATTTTCTTCCATATTTGAAGCCCAAAAACCCTAAAATCGAGATCATCCAATATTCATTAGTTTTGGGACTTCTTGGAGGCGATATTCCACCATCATAACACACTTTAATCATTCAATTGATCCATGAAATCATTCCTCAACACAACCATCAAGAGCATGAAGATCAAGATGCAAGGATAAAGGCTTCATAACCATCTCCGGTGTATGGTTGAGTTGCATGATTAGGTTTTGATATTTTAAACTTGAACTTTGGATTTGGAATTGAGTAATCATTCGGTTAATCAATTCTTTGTGTTTGCTTTTGTGCTTCAATGGTTTTTATTAATTGATTGCTCAATCTTTTGTCAGTTATTGATTTGTGGTCATCAACAATTAGGATTAAGTTCTTTCGTCATTGACCCGTTTATCATTAACCATATTATTGATTTTGTGTTTCAACAAGTAAAACCAATTATCAATTAGATTTTCATTAAGTCGTGTCAATTGTTCGGATTCAGTTCTAACGATCAACACAATCAATCATTAAGTCTTTTGATTTACATATTTTATAAGAAACCGTCCAAAGAAGTTTATCAATTCCTTAAATTGTTGCAAAACCCGAACTCTGGAGTTTGATTATTTTCATATAATTGTTTACAAACTACTCTTTAAACCGCTTGACATCGTTTGTCCGCTTAGTTAATTAATTATTAAGTATTGAACTTGATTAGCACTTTCCACTGATTCACTGTGGATTCGACACCTTACTTGCCCTAGCTATTAAAGGTATTTTACAAATGTTTTTGATTGACCTTTCGACATCGATCAATGTATTAGTAAGATAAAGCAAGAAAGAAGTAAAATATGAAAGTATGAAAGTAATAAAGTAAGAATGCAAGAGTGTATGAATTAAAGGTAAGTTAAGCATACAATACGTGTCTTCGGATACTGATATATGTGAATGTAATGTATGTTGCCTGGTTAACTAGAACTCACTCAGCGTAGCTGACTTTTAGCATGCACGCAGGTGAGTAGGAGAAGACAGCTAGCTTGAAGAGAGACACATGACAGAAGAATAAAGAAGCTGACATATGAAGACTTAATTTATGATGTTTGAACTTAAAGACTTATTTTATATTATTTAAACTTTAAGACTTATGTAATGAATGGTTGACATTTATATGTTCCGCGAAAACTTTTAATTCACTCTGACATTTAAAACTATGTTTATGAGTAAATCCAACGCCAATGTAGGGCACCGGGACCAGAGCCTTACATACAACACTTAACAACACCATTTGAACACCATTTTCACAACTTATTACAACACCAATTAACAACCCATCGTAGCACTATTTACAACACTTAACACCACTATCTTTCAGCAATTACAACACCATTTTTACAGCTTATTACAACACCAATAAATCAGTAAATTTCAGCATTACTTACAGCAACGTACAATACGAGAAATGAAACATTTATCTGATTAGAATTGAGAATTCGATTGTTAAAGATCCATTAATTTACAAACAAATTGACAATAAAGCATCCATCAATTTTCAAACAAATCGACAAAAAATACTATGAATATATCCTTTTGGTAAATATTTATATACACTTGCACAAGCTAAACAAATTGCAAGCCTAGGTGATAAAACAAGAAAATCAAACCCGTCACCCAGACCCCAAAAATTCACATAAAAATCTAACTTAATCAAGAATTACATTTATAAAAAACCAATCTTTAATCAATTTCTTCAAAACCGAGACTACCCCAAATGATTAAACAAGAAACTAAACCCAATCCGAGGGAATCGAAATCGATTAAACTAAATCAACTGAATTTAAACAATAAACAGAAGTGGATTAAAAAGAAATCAGAAATCGATTAAAATCTGAATCGGTTATTGAATCGATTGAGGATGGAATAGAAATCGATTGAATCGGAAATAGAAATTGAACCATTTAGCAACGGATGGAATCGATGGAGCAGAAATAAATGTCTTGTTCGGGGTCTGGCGGCGAGGGGGGTCTGGCGGCGGTGGTGGTCGACGATGCAGAGGTGAAGATTGGTGATGAGGATCAATGGTGAAGAATGGGAAGGGAGATGATGTGGAGGTGAATGGTATATTTGTCTGTTGAATGATTCAGCGAGTTTTGAAAGCTGAATGATTCAGAGATATATGAAACCATTAAGATGTTTAATTTTAAGCAACCAAGCACATCCATATCTGAACGAATCAGACCTTATCATCTGAATGACTTCATTCAGACTCAACCAAACACACCCTTAGGTTAATATAAGAAGTATGATATTTCAATCAAATTTCTTATTTAAACTCAACTCTTTGTATAAAGATATATTTTCTATAGAATAAATAGCTTGATTATATGTCCCAAATTGATTCCACCCGAAAAATTTATTGTACGTGTATATAGCACAAACTTTTGATCTCTATAAAAACAAATTCTAGGCCTGTTACTGACTTACTATTCCTAGTTTCATTTTTTTTTTAAATCTGTAATTGTTTGAGGTAGTGCTAAAAATGAGACTATATTCTTAATAATAATCTAGACTTACTATTTCCGATAAAAGAGATAAATTTGGATCGGATGTCTAACTTTTCACTAATCATTGTCATTGTCTCCTAATGCTCTAGTTAATAAATAAATAATTTATTGAAAGGAACATGAGTACACCCAAAAAAGAAAAAAAAACATTCTTAGAGGAGAAATTAATATTAAAATAAAAAAGACAGTATGCCCTCCATGTGAGTTGATTTTGAGACAAAGGAGGATGTGGGGTGCTTTACTCACATGGGGATAAGGGTAGCTTTGTCATTTCCTACACAACCCATGGCTCTTATTTTATCATTTATTGTCATGCTAACATCTTAACATTAAAATCAAATTATGTAAACTAATTAGATATACCTTATAAAAAAAAGATATAGAATAATATTGAAATTTAACATTTATTTATCTATATTCTAATTTTCTATAAAACATATAGATAATGGTGGACGTTTAGATGATTGTTTTGGCATCAGTTGGCAATTCAAACAATGGTGGTCGATGATGATGGTGACGATCATATTTTATTGGTGGTTTGGTCATGTTTCAGGCGAGGGATGCTGGAGATGGTAAATCGAGGATGTGTAGGCGGCGGCGGGTGTGGATGGGGTGAGGAGGAAGATTATGGGGGTCGGGTGCAGGCGAAGGTGTTATATGTTAATTATATATGTATTTGTGTGTGCGTGTGTGTGTAATTGATTGGGTTAGGTTAAAAAGATCAATTTGTCTAAAAATTGTAAAAGGTTATCAAGAAATGATCTTCTAAATTTTGAAGAGTTGTGTTTTACATTACATGGTGTTTGATTTCTGTGGAGTTTTAAATTTGAAGGCATGATGTGTCATAGAACACTATGTTGGTAAGTTCAGACCGTACTCACAAGCTAGTGAATATGGAATGACTTAATTTGACAAACTTGTTAAGTTAGTTTAGTTTCATAAACATAATATGATTATTATGGTAATGTTTTGGCCACCAAGTTAGGGTTGTATTATAAATGGAGGGCTTCCTTAGAGGCTTTAGATGTGTCAACAGAGAATTACTGTAACGAGTTTTTGAGTCAATTTTCTCTTGCAATAATAAAGTGTTGATCAATCATATGCCTTGAAGTGGTATCAAAGCTTGGTGTAATCGTGGCCCAAACTTGAGGTACCCTAGATTAATACCAAGATTTGGTTGTTGTATGGAATCACGTCGACGTCGTGAAGAGATCTAGGGCCGATCGTTTTTTTACCAAGGAGAGATCTATAAAGTGAGATCTAGGGTCAACCGATCAGAGACACCAAGGAAGGTCTAGGGACTGCCGACCGATTGCTTCAAGAAGTTGCACCAGATCTTGTTTACTAATTCTGGGAACCGCGGAACTAAAGTTGATTCAGTTTGTTGCCCAAGTTAGCGACAAAAATACCACTGCTTGATTTTCTTGGTTAATGGATTCAAATTTCGATTCCAAATTGGAAATCATATCTGAACCGTGATCTATAGGACTGGATCAAGAACTGTAGATGATCGATGGTTGATTGACAAGAAAAATCAAGTTACAGTTACTGTTTCGAAGTTACCAGAGTGATATATTGTTGTAATTCCAGTCTGTATTCACAAGCTAGTGAATATGGAATGACGTAAGTTGGTCAAACTGATTTAGTTTTCTAATTGTAATATGATTATTATGATAATGTTTTAGCCACAAAGTTAGGATTAGATTACAAATATAGGGTTCGATTAAAGGTTTTAGATGTGTGATCAATAGAGAATAATTATAACAGGTTTTTATTCAGTTTTCTCTTGCAACAATAAAATGTTGATCGATCATGTGCCCTGACAATATGCCTAAAAAAATTAAAAACACCATGCTTAAAATTTCTTCTTATGCTTCATAAGCAGAAGTAGCTTTTGATTTTTTGTAGTTTGGGTGTTACGGGATACATTGGTTATTTTACACTCACTCAACAGAAAATGTTAGCTAACGTCCAATTCAATGGCCAAACACGGTACTCACATACAAATTTGAGTTCAAGATGTTATTTTTCAAACTTGTAAACCAAAACCATAATTTAAACATCTCAAAGGGACCATCCGTTTAATTTGTTCTGAAATAGTTATCTAGAGTCCGTTCTACTTTTAAATACATTTACTAAAATTTTATGGACTCCTTATAATTATGAAAGGGATGTGGTGCCCTCAACTAGAAAGTAGTTTAGTTAAGTTTTATAAATGATCATGATTTTAAAGGCTATTCAAACTTCACATTCAATACTGTTTGCATAAGTCTTTGATATATTAAAATGTATCAAATGAACAAAAAAAAATTGCTCATTACGATTATTTGTTTTACATTGGTTATGGTATAGAATACGAGGTCAATAGTTACCCATCTGTAATGTAACATTTAGCGTAGGGCTGTCACTTTTACCAAAAACCCGAAACCCAAAACCCAACCTGAAATTACCCGAACCCTAGCTAACCCGACTCGACGAACCCCGACCCGAGAAAAGACTAACCCGAACCCGAACCAAAGTAATTCGGGTTGGTTTATGGGTTTGATCTATAAGATTTGGTTCAACCCGAAAAACCCGAATAAACTTTTGGTTTTGAAATTAAATATATTTTTATGTATAATACGCTAAGTCTTGGCCACTAAAGTTATCAGAATCTGGCTCTAAACGACTGCTGTCATGCTAACTATTATGTATCGATTGTTTATTATTAGTTTAAGTTATTCGTTTATTACTAATAGCAACGGTAATCAAACAATAAAATCACGCCCGATTGAGTACGATTATGGTTCGAGTTAGTTTTACTCTTATTTTGGATTGTTTTATCAAGTTAGGCTATTTTATTATTTGATTATTTGTGTTATAAGGAAAGAATAATATGTTGTTTAACTTTAGCATTGTAGCTTTTAATTTTTTTTTGATTTTGTGTGTTTTTTTTTCTACGATACTGGTACCCGATTAACCCAATTCGAATTACCTGAACCCAAAAAACCCATGAGAGATTTGGGTTGGGTTTCGGGTCAAGATTTAAAACTTTGAAACCCGAAGAACCCAACCCGAAAAACGAACCCGAAGAACACCCCTAATTTAGCGGGTAAAAAATGTTTTTTTTTGTTTGTTTGTTATGTGGTTCACATTACATTAGGGTGTCTTTTAATAAAGGTTAAATTAGTCTCTTGTGAAGGAGGTTATTTTTGTGTTTTATCATGTCTTAATTTGAAAAGACTATTTTGTGGAAAGAGATATTTAGTTACATATGTTTAATTAGGCTGATCGTGAATGTGTGAAGATGACAAAAGCAATTATTGTGAAGATGTGAATGGAGTTAAAGCTCTTTCACTAAGGTGTTTAATTCTTCCATCTAACTTATATTATTTCTAGTATCATGAAGATAGAATGGTGTTTTAGGTCTTAACTAATGGTGCTTTACTTTTTCAGTTTATGTTCTTTTATTTATTTATTTTTCCGAAAAAAAATGTTTTAGTTCATATATTCCTATTCTGTTTTAGTTTATTAGCATAATAGATATATAGTTTTTGACTATAGTTATCTCAACATGTTTTAGTTCATTAAATTAAGTTACTGTGTTTTAGTTTGTGTATATAATTTATTGTGCATAATAGGATATTGTGTTTCTGTTAATAAACTTTACCGTGCATGGTGTTTTAGCTAATACAAATACCAAGAGTTAAAAATGACGAGAATGGTGCTTGTGTGTTCCTATTCAATGTGTTTTAGTTTACGCTCACTGTGTTTTAGTTCATAATTTAGGTGTCATGTTCAGAGTTTATAACAACTAATAACCATGTTTAGCTTAGATATGCATATTTTCGGTTACCCGCGTGTTGTCTAGATCTAGAGATAATGATGTTTAAAATTTGCATCGACCGTGGATGAAAACAAAGAGTTATGCATGTTAATGGTGCTATAAGTTCATTTTTCCTATACAAAAGACCATAAATGCTCAAATTACAACACAATTTACCACCTTTTCATCCATTTATATGTTGATGCGGATGTAATGTTCATAGTCGAACATTCAAGCGATTATAAGCTGTTGATGACAAATTTATTCAACTGGAACAGTTGAAGCATCGGCTGTTTCGGGTTAGAACGATTTAAAATACCATGTTTAAATTGGGGATATATATTTATCTTATGGTTGGGTGGATGACCTTAACAGATTGGACTAAAATTGATTGTTCAAATGAAAGTATTGTACATAAAATGTTAAAATAACTATTACGCTAAATTGATAATTTTAAACACAATATAGATCAAAACCAAAGTTCACTGTATCTATCTAAAATATATATAAACGAAAACATAAAAATCATACGTGTCGCGATGTGGTCGCTCCCCATTTGTTTGGAGTAATCATATTTGCTTGATTTTTAAATGGAGGCTTCTTATGCATTTGACCCGAATTCATAGGTATGGATCTTATCAAACCCATATATTTCTTAAACGGGTTATAACATCTCATTAAATTAAAAACTAATCTCACCAAATATAAAAATCCTATAATGTAGGGATATACTGAAAATAATATCTGATTTATTTAAAAATATATATATTATTTATAATTAAAAAACCAATTTTATAGTAAAAAAAATAAACAAGTCTTTGGTCTCATCAAACCCATATAGCTTTTAAACCGGATTATAACATCTCATTTACTTGTGAAACAATTTATCATCAAATCATAAGTATATTATTAACTTTCATACAATAAAAAAATTAAAAATTAAAAAAATAATTAAATATTAGAAACAAATAATATAAAAACCCCGTAATACGGGGGATAAAAACTAGTATATATATATATTTATATTGTATATATATATTTATATGTATTGTTGTTATTTTTTAAAAGGGCCAATATAATTAAAAAAATAACAAAAATATATTCTTTTATAGTGGTACCAGCATATGACATTAACCCAGTGCACATGCAATTGAATTCTTTTTTCAGGGGGCACATATGGAAACAAAAGCCCATTTCTGGACCCACCAAAACCTTGAACTGTACGGTACAATCTCTATAAGCGTTCCAAATACGAATGGTTTTTAATATCACAAACTTTTGACCGTTAAATTAAACTATATAATTATCAAATATTAAAACAAATTCTATCAGAGATGTAATATGCTTGATTATTAAAAAGAATTCTTTATTTAGTTTCTTAATAAAGTAAATCAATTCTCACTAGAGTTATCTCAAAAACATTTATCTACGTTACACATCTGCTTTTGCTAGGTTAACACGGTGAAGCAAAAGAAAAACTCTAGTGGGTAAATATATTTATTAAAAGGTCGAATAATGTTTCAAGGTCGGTTGTAGTTTTAATTACTCCCGGTTAAACTCTTAGAAGCACTCACATAAAAGATGCAAAAGATTTTTTTTTGAACAACCATGCAAGAACCTTTACTACCCACTTAAGACTAGAATGACAAACAAAAGTGCAATAGTTCAGTATGCTTTACAACTATCCACACATGAATCAAGAGGAAATCCAATCTAAAATATTCAATATCATAAGGTCGAAGAGTGTCATCTCGTGCATTCAACAAGTAACCCTTATTAACTTCATAGGCGAGCCTGAAGATAGGAGTGGTGCTCCCGCTCTTCCTAAAGTGCCACATTTCCTTCCATTATACTTCCCTCAGTCCTTTATTGATTCTACGTTTTGACATGGATATGACGTTTATCCTTCTTGATCTCTTTCTACCACTTCATTATCCATCACTAATCTGATACCACCATCCCTAGTGCATTTGTCTACCGTAAGATATCTGATAAATATAAAAAGGAACAAATTCTCGTTAGGTTTCATAGATCTTTGTAATTAATTCAATATACTTATGGTATTAGCCAAAGTAATATATCATGTCTTAATCTTAATTACTTTCTATCACTATTGTACTCTTAACATGACTATAGTACATACTAAACTCACAACCTAACATATCTTTATCTTATGTTACCTAGTGTATGTTTTTGTAACACACAAGGTTTTACAAATTTTCTAATCCAGATCATGTTTGTATGTGTGACCCAATATCCTCCTCTAAGCTACATTATTTAAATGAGAATAGACCTACATGAATAATTAGTTAATTAGACCTATACTCAAACATCTCATTTATTTACAAAATAAAACTGGCAGAATATCTTCAATGCAGCAATAAGATTTAAAGAGTTGAGTCACATCCATTGGCACGTGGTGGGCTGATTTCGCCGGTTATTAAACTACCCAGTAAAACCGTTGGGTCACAGCCTGTTGCTAGCTGTCCTAATCCTCACCCATGTGACCCACGGGCCACCACCATCACCACCACCCTTCTCATTCCCACCAAAATATTAATAATAATAATCCCTCCTTATTTATATTCTCCACATTCCCATACTCAACAAATGTTTCATTTCATAACCATCTTATTGTTTTCCTTGTACTTTTGGGTATTTTTAACTTTTTGGTAACTTTTTTTGTGTTACTGTCACGATTCTGTGAGCTCAAGATGGCACAGTTACCGCCAAAAGTGCCAACATTGGCGAATAACTGGCCGTCATTTCCTTACCAAATGATGACTTCGGCGGCTGTTCAGCCGCCGAATTGGGTGGACGAGTTCCTTGACTTCTCGTCACTCAGGAGGAACTCGCATAGGCGATCCGTGAGCGATCCAATCGCGTTCGTTGAAACTCCCTTCATCGAAGAATGCCGTAATTCTAGTGCAAATACTTCCTTGATGCCTTGTTCCAACAACACTGGATTTGATAGGTTGGATGATGAGCAGTTTAGCTCGATGTTTTCGGACGATGTTGCGACGAATCTCCCATCGTCGTCAAATTCGCCTACGCCATCAGATCAACATAGCGATAATGATATCGAGGTTAAAACAGTGCCAACACCAACACTGCCACAGGAAATTCAACACCACCACCCGAAGAACGAACCGGGAGAGGTGGAAGATGGTGGTTGTCAACCGGAATCCGAATCCACTAAACCTAGCTTTAATTTCTCTAGTGATGGTAGCACCATTGTTGATCCAAAGAGAGTGAAAAGGTACAATTATGAATTTTGTTGCTTAAGCCACAAGCTAACTAAATTTCACTTTTGTTATAAACTAGCGTAATTATGCTAACACTGGTATAATTATAATTACTTTACATGTTTGAATTCATTACTCTAATTCAAAACTGTTGAATAATAATAATTATTCTAGTTATTCTAATTATTTGTACGTTTAATTTCATTTGTTTTGGATCTCACTCTATAAATTATAAACCTTCATAATTAAGCATATGCACAGCTTAATTACATATTAATCTTCTTAATCTAACAGGATCTTAGCAAATCGTCAATCTGCTCAAAGATCACGAGTGCGAAAGTTGCAGTACATTTCTGAACTCGAACGCAGTATTACCACGTTACAGGTTTGTACATAATTCGATTAAAATTCCGATTGAATTTTGTATTTGAGCTATTAAATTTTAAATTTTGTGTTTCAAATTAATCGAAACACTAATTAACACATCATGTTGTTAATGATGAAGACTGAGGTATCCGCATTATCACCACGAGTGGCGTTTCTAGATCATCAGAGGCTAGTTCTAAACGTCGATAACAGCGCATTGAAGCAACGGATTGCTGCATTAGCTCAAGACAAGATATTCAAAGACGGTATGTTACTTATGTTACTTTGAATTGTCTGTCAAACCTGAGCTCGGCTTGTTTCAAGCTCTTAATCTGAAGCTCGAGTCTGGCTCGCTTATTATTTATTAATTAATAAATATAATACATACTTAAATATCTTTCTATGTTTTGTAAAACCTTAACGAGCCTAAACTCAGCTTGAGCTCATTTGCAGTACATGTACATTAAATGAGCCAAAGCCTGGCTCGAGTCTGACTATGCAATGTGAAATTATTACATAGAAATCTAAAAGATTTAAAACATAAAAATACACTACACTCGTAGGCTCGTCGAGCCTAAACGATATTCCCATAGCCCAACAACTAAACAAGCTTTATTTGAGAGACTCAGGTTTGATAAGGCTCAACTCTTTCAATTTTTTTTATCTATCCGATCTGAAGTAGCTCGGCTCGTTTACACCTGTATGCAGAAGATTTGATCAATGATAATAATTTGTGAACACTTGAATATTGTAGCTCATCAAGAGGCATTGAAGAAAGAGATAGAGAGGCTAAGGAAAGTGTACCATGAACAAAATATGCAGCAGAATGTGAATAATAATATTAATGAGGAAGAAGATAATAACACCACCGTGAGTGGCGGTGACGACGGTGGCTCCGGCGGGGTGAAGGTTAGTGGGACGGAGGGGATGTGCTAAATTGCGCCCATGCATGCACGTGATGTGTTTCCCGCTTTTGCTGGTGGTCTGAGTGGTCCCCCATGATTGGCATGTGACTTTTATAATTTAACATGGCTCCTACAGCACTTCTTTTTCCTCTTTTGTTTTTCTTATTTATTATTTTTTATTTTATTATTTCATTTTTATTTTTTTTGGTTTTTGATTTATCTTTTAGATTCTTTTAATTGAAAATAGTGTGTGGGGTATTGGATTCTTAAAGGTGTAGGGGGTGTTTTTGTAATTGTGTTGTTTTTGGAGATTTTTTTTTTTAAATTTTGATATTATGTCTTTCACCGTTGGGTCCGAATCGGGCTATGGTTGGTTATTTAATGAAAATGATTTGACTTCTTATGTTACTCCATGATTCCATTCCATCATGTCATCAACTTTATGAATGATTTAACATGTATTTGGCCATTTGGGGACGGGTGTTTGTAGCTTGCTGATACACGAACCTTGCTGATATTTGTTCGTGTATCGTTACTATTTTAACGAAAGTTTGTTTTGCTGGTAAAAAAAGAAGAAGAAAAGAACTAAACTTAATGTAATTTTACCCGTTTTAAGTTGTTTCTTTTTATAGTTTTTATGGTTTGGATATCATTAGTTCTGAATATGGTCAGATATACAATGCACGTACTCATATTTTTACGCTTGAAGAATCAAATAACACCCTTTTAAGGAGAAAACTTTGTATGGAATATAGCGTCCCACTTGAAATTTTATAGTTCTTTTGTTATCCTTATAAGATTTCTTTTTAAGTTGTGTTACTTTCAGTCAAGCTTTAGTCTAGCCATCTTCTCTTCGGTTGCTTTGACAATCTCATTGCTACCCAGCTCCCTTTAAGACTTTAACCAATATATTTCCGACAAATGGGAGTTTAATTGGTACTTCCACTCATAAGCATTTCATAAGGAGCCATCTCAATACTGAAACACTATTTGTTATTATAGGAGAACTCCTACAACTGAAATAATTATCTCACCTTTTGCTAAAGTCAATTATAAACGCTAGCAGCTGTGGAACTTGAACATTAATTAAACATTAAACATTGTGTATCTGTGTGTGGGGTAGGGTGTGGGGGGGGGGGGGGTTATGATAATATTAAAAAGAAAAAAAATTAAATTTTTTCATATAAAAAAAACAAAAATTTTTCTGCCAAATTAAGTGCACTTGCATGATTTTGAAATTCATTTTCGTTTTGTGGGATGGAAAATCGATGACAAAGTAATAAACAAGGAATGCCATATGTAAATGAATGTTCAAGATGGAAAACCAATAGTTGTAGACTCATTCATTCTTAAATTCTACTTTTGAGTTAGGTTTGGGAGCCTAACAAGAACCCACAAGAATAATCAAGCATATATACCTAACTCTAAGCCCAAAGTGAGGGGGATGGGCCCACCTTGCCCAACTGCATTCCGTCCTTGCACACCAATACACATATTTTTATGTTTGGATAGTTATTTCACTTTGGTCCTCGATCTAGGAATGATATGTGGCACTGATTAATAATTTAGTACCCATTCCTCTATGATACTTCCATGGACGTATAAAGTAAATAGTGTGTGTATTTGATATAATGAACACCATGATGCCATGTCTTAGCATCTAAGAATATGTGCTAAATGTTTTGGAGAGTAGTCACATGAATCAACAAGAAACGAGTAGTCTTTGCTAATCAACAAGAAGAGTACATCTTCTTATTTTTGTAGCTTAGCGTCACACCCCGATTAAATTTAGATCCATATGGTTGAGTTTCTAGAGATTTCTAGCAGCTTCATGGATCAAGATACTTAAGAAATATCCTTGATATTTCTAAGGCTGAATCTAGATACTTCCTTGGAAAAATATTGGATATTTACTAAAGATTACTAAAAATTTCTATGTAAATATCATAGATATTTTGTAATTGTTTATATTTTGATCATTCTAGAAAAGATTAATCTAGGTCATGATGTACTAGTAGAAATAGGTGTTCATGGATCATTTCCGTATCACCTTAAGAAATTCTAATCAAGCTTCCTTTTAAAGAGTTCTCAAAGTAATTAGAGTATTCTTTAGCAACTTGTAATTTTGTGTTTTCATTTTTCAACTCATAAAATCTGTAGAGCCCATTCACTATGTATAAGTCTTTTGTATTTATTAGCCTGATAATCACACGTAATATTTGTATTTCCGTTTGGTTTCTTGTTGTTTGGGCCGGAGGCCTTTTCAAATCAACCCATTGGGCCATATGAATAGAATGGTTGTATGCCATAGGTTGCACTACAAATAGTGCAAGCATGGCCATGCACACAAAAACTTTTGAAAAATTTCCACCAACTCTACATGCTCTCTCTACCTTATCACTTTCTTTCTTTCCTTTTATAGCAAATAATTAAACACTCAAGATCCGAAATTTATATGTGTTGTTAGTGATTTTTGCTAGCTAACAACACGAATTGATGCAAGAATAGTTGTGAGATCCACTTAAATAGGACATACAATTGGTATCAGAGTTTCAGCTCGACTGGTTGTGGTTCCTGGGTCACGACCTTGGATTTTGGTATTGTTTTAATGTTTTGTGAGATAAGGTTCAAACAATGTTCTTTTTGTAACATCCTAAATTTTATAATATTAAATAAAGAAAAGTTATGTTGTGACATGTGTCTTAATATTTAATTAAGATTAAATATTATAAGGAGTACGTACCTGGGTGGAGAAAGATGGAATAAGGGATGGGATGGGCCTTAGGTCCATGAGCTTAAGAGAGAATAAATACTCCCTTAAACCTCCCTAAAACCCTAATACCCTCATTTCTTTCCATCTTATTCTCAACACACTCAAAACCACACTTACACCTACATATTCACGGCCACAAGTCAAGGAGGAGATCCAAGACTAAAAACCAAGATAAAGATTGATAGATCTTGGATAAACAAACAAGATACAAGATTGTAGTTCATAACCAAGCAAAACCGTGGCTTTAAAACGAGTAAAGGTATGTTTTTGATCCTTAAAGTTTATGTTTTTATGAACGGTTAGCCATGAAACTTAAACTTAGAGTAGATTGGGTATAAACGAACCATAAAGTAGCAAACTTGATGTTAAAAATGGACTTAACAAACTTATGGACATGAACGGCTCATTTAAGAAACCCTAGATCTAGTCTTAGACGTTTTTAGCCATAAAGGTTCAACTTTATGGTTACCCGGGTTAAGTTTTAGCCGAAAACGGTTAAGGGAAACATTTATGGGTCAATACAGAACCTTAATATGGTGTTAAGGTTAAAACGAGTAAAGATAATGGTGATAAAGGACCAAACCGAGGTCAACTATTTGACCAAACTTCAGCTCGTTCGCTTACAATGGGTTAACTCGCTTACAATAGGTTACCTTACAATGGGTTAACTCACTTACAATGGGTTAAATTCGCTTACAATGATATTGTCGCTTACAAGGAAACTCGCTTACAATCTAATTCGCTTACATTAAGATTCACTTACAATTGGACTCGATTACAAATGAAACTCGCTTACAATTGGACTCGATTAAAATGGGTCGATTACAATAACATTCGATTATAATCATACAGTCGATTACTTTGATGAACTCGCTTACAATCATGTGATCATTAGCTTACAATGTCCATTAGCTTACAATGTGGTCATTAGCTTACAATGTGGTCATTAGCTTACAAACATATTCTAATACCATTCAAATACAAGGTATGAAAATATTCTAAGTAAATGTATTCTAACATAAAATCATTAGATTAGACCAAACTTAGCCATTTTGGCTGAAATATATGAATAATGTGATAGGACGAGTATTGATACACGTGATTAATATACAGTTAGCAGAGCCCAGTTAAAGAAAGGGATCACGATTAACGGAGAACGTAACAGGACCCAGGTGAGTTTCTAGCCCCACTTCCTTGTTATGTTTTCGGGGCTGTGTGCATACTCAATGTGAATGTTAATACACTTACCTTAAATGGTAAGTGCATCTCTTAATGATGAATGTGATAGTTATGTTTAAATTTATGAATGCATGCTTCACAGTACGTGAACGATATTCGGATATTGCACGTATTGTTAAGGAAAATATAGTGTAATATGTATGATATGAGCATGTGATAATGAAGATGATAATGAAAGGTATAGTAAGGTTAAAGGGTTGCATACTCTAATGATATATGCGAAGGTTAAAGGGTTGCATACCCTAATAATATATGCGAAGGGTAAAGGGTTGCATACCCTATATGTGACATTCGTCAAATTTGAGTCTCGATTAATATTCGTTTTTGTAAACTTTTAATACGTAAACCCAACTAAACATTTTAGAACCTTATTTATTTATTATATAATATTATAATATACCTCGACCGTAAATAAATCGATGTTTGTCATATTATACTATCGTTAAGAAAAACATAAGGAGTTCAAAATGATTTTGGTAAAGTCGTTACGAGTTGTACAAACCTTTAAACTCGTTTTAAACATTCATTGTAACTTGAGGGGGCTGTTTTGTAAATATGTAATACACACATATATCACCAAACCCTAACCCTATCTTCATATTATCTCATCAAGCCTCCATCTTCTTCCTCTCAAATTCCGGCCGCCGCCGCCACCAACTCCGTCCACCAGTTCCGGCCACCACCTCCAACACATACACACAACACAGCCGCACCCCCCCACCTTGTAGCCGTTTTCCGGCGAACCTCGGGATTTCGACGAGAAGCCCGCCTCCGGCCACCATCTCAACCACCACCACACCCTTTCCCTCACAATTCCGGTGAGACCCCCTGTTCCGTCACCTCTCCCGCCGAACCCCCTTTCTTTCTCTATCTCTCTCGGCTATCTCTATCTCTCTCCGTCTCTCTCCCGTTACACTCTCTCTCGTTCTCTTTCTCTCTCTCTGGCGGCAGCTCGTCTCCGGCGACTCCTTTCCTCACCTCCAACTTCGAATAAGGTATTGATAGTTAGTGTGTGTTTAAGCTTGAGGTCACGGGTTCGATTTCCCTCCGTGACCAACCTTGGTTTGTTTTTATTAACAAACTACTCAAGTTAATATTACCAATTTTTATTAATATGATATTAATTATCTAGATTTTGTTACTATTATTATTATCATAAACAAAATAGTTATTATTATTATTATTATTATAAACAAGATAGTTTTTATTATTATTATTATTATTGTTATCATTAACAAAACAAATATTATTATCATTATTTTTATAATTTATAGATTATTGTTACTATAATTATTATCATTTTTATTATGATTATTAATTAATATTACCAAATTCTAATATTGTTGATGTTATCCACTTGTTTATGGAACCGAAACCTATGTCGGGCCTAGTTGTCGTTTAACGACATCGTTACCTCGAGTTATATATTTTTCACTAATACTACTATTATTAAAATGTTATAAGTATTAGTTATTATTAATATGACACATATAATTATTATAATAATAATTATTATTAATAAAACCTATAAATCCATTAATAACATTTTCAACAATAAAGTAATAATTATTATATTTATTATTACTACTATTATTATTAGTTTTAACAACAATTATCGATTAGTAGTATATTTAAACATTATTATCGTCATTATCATATATATATAACATATCTTTTTTTAGAATTATTATTATCATTACTATCATTATCATTAATAATATTATTATAAACTTTATTATCTATTCATTTTCATAAAACCGAACTCTTGATTTAAACCCGTCTTGTTTCTTTTAATATTGGTTTAGCTATTAAAAAGCCCAATAAAATAATATTTTATTATCAATTAAGTACGAGTCCCTAATCTCTATAAATTAACCGGTAACCTGATTAACAACCGAACCTTCTCGCTCAATGTTTCAATATAGTTTCATCATGGTTTCAAGTTCATTAATATATTACATTATTTATTTTTAGCTAAGGTGTTTATCGTTTCAAGTCGGATTCGTTCATTTTGTTCACAAGCTTTCTATATGTCCATCATTAATTAGTTCTCAATTCATTAATCGAGGTGAGTACTGTTTCGGTCAAAGTTTCACAAAGCAACTTTTGATCAAATTAGTGCGTGAGGTGAAGTGCTTAATGATTGTAAGATTGAACACAACGAAATGATTGTGAGGGAAAAAACCCTTGATTTTGATAATCTTCGTTTCGGTCAAGAGTTTACAACGTAATCTTTAGTCGAATCTCTTCGGTTAAAGATTATGAACTTAACTTTTGGTCGAATTAACGCTTGATTATTATGATCTCCGGCACAAAAAACCCCAGACGGTGAAAACTATCACCGTCGATATTATTAATAATAAAACCGGTGATTACAAAGGTTGGAGCTGATAAGTGATCGTGAGCTAAGTAATACAATGAGTACTAGTGCTAAACAAGTGAGTTGTGTGTGTTCTAATGATATTATCAGCTCATATTTATAATAACATGTTACAACTGTTATCCCGGGAAATCCGCCTTTGTCTTTAATAAAAACGTTTCTTGCTTTAATCTCGTGGTTTAATGGCTTTAAATGCGAAGTTATGTCTTGGACTTGGTCTCTTAGCCGTTACTTTTCACATCTTTGACCGATTCTTTAAGGAGTCACTTGTCAAACGTAGTCTCATCTACGAAATAACTTCAAATACTCGAGGATAATACAACAGTTAGCAATTATCGGGGATACCGAATATTGAAAACCTGTTAGTAAATCCAGGATCCTTAAACATAGAAATGATTCCTGACAATAATAGAGTTCTTCCACGTGCTAATATTAACTATAAATGCGAGATTTCAGCTTACAGTCAATATTTGACCGTTAACCATTAATTGGCCTTTACTCCTATCGGTTATAACACATTTGACGTGTTTTCTTCAACCACTAACCGTGTATTTCGCATGGACTAAATCAACAATTAATATCTGCAATTATAAATCAACACCAAGAGAGAAATATCTATTTATTAGTATTAATACTCAGGATACTAAACTTATTCGAGAATCCTGATCATATTCGGGATCCTGAGCATAGATCCGACTATAAAATTTGGGCCCTAACAATTGTCCCCAAAATTTGACAGCTGTTTTTACCAATTTCAGCTGTTAAATTTTCTAATGATAAACTGTTACCCATGTAGCACCAAAATTTTATGTTTTAGCACCGACTAAAGTTGACATTATTATGAGAATAGATCAGTCCTTCGAAAATCCCTGTTTCTGTTATTAGAGAAAAATTTTAAGTTTGTTAAAAATGAAAAATTTCTTAGTAATAACTTAAGTTTTAGCCAATAAACCAATACCAAGTCATAAACTTTATCTTGTAATTAATACAAAAGATAGAATATTCACAAATAGTAAATCATACCAGAACCGCATATCAATTAACCTGGATAATGTCTAGACCATCTTATTTTTGCAACAAGACCATTGTTTAGAATGCTCCTATAATCCTGGGGATATAGCGATGAAATTGTAATATTAGCATTATCCTGAAAATAATTTTAGAAATTCTGGCGACAAGGCCTAAATAAACTGGCGACAAGGCCCTTTAGAAGAGATGAAAAATCTCTCAAACCATTAGAAACGAACTTGCGACAATGCCTTTTAGAAGAGATGTAAATCTCTTAAACCTTAAGAATGAACTGACGACGAGGCCCTTTAGAAGAGATGTAAATCTATTTAACCTTAGATTATGGTACGTCTACCATAAACTTGTGATTCAAACCAATAGCCGAGGATAACGAGGTAACAAGTCACTATATTTCATGTGCTGGCCCCGCCTCTCAAACTAAGGCCGAATAAATCATGCGTTACAGGCGTCTTAAGAAGAGATGAAGATCCCTTAAACCTCAAGATCCAAACCAATAGCCGAGGATAACGAGGTAACAAGTCACTATATTTCATGTGCTGTCCCCGCCTCTCAAACTAAGGCTGAATAATCGTGCTCTACAGGCGACTTAAGAAGAGATGAAAATCCCTCAAACCTTAGAAGAGGTGAAAACCCCTTATACCTTAAAGATAACCTGGCAACAAGGCCTTCAGATACTGGCGACGAAGGCCCAATTCAACTTTATTCTCTCATGTCTACAAAACAGTCAATTCTAAGTGAGGGGTGGGTGTTAGCCTTGCTAACACCCCTCCGATGCTTAAGTCAGTACCTTGTTTGAAGAATAATAATATCAAAAAATGAATAAAAGTATAAGTTTGAGTACATACCTTGACTGTTTAGTATAACAGTTATCCTCAGGATAGAAATCTTACATGAAATACTTTTTGAGATGTATAGCATTCCAAGCCCTTGGTAGCAAGTTACCATCCAAAGTAGACAATTTGTATGCCCCCTTTCCTGCTTCTGAATCGATCAAGTAAGGACCTTCCCACTTTGGTGCGAGCTTGCCATCGGAAGGATTGGTAGTATTTTGAAAAGCTTTACGGAGAACCAAATCCCCTTCTTGAAACCTTCGAACTCTGATATTCTTGTTGTAGGACTCCGCTATCTTCTGTTGATAAGAAGCCATTATGATATTTCCCAAATCCTGGAGTTCTTCTACCGCATCTAGATCTTCAAGTAGACTTCGAGTATTATCTTCGGGATTTTGATGACTGACTCTGGCCGTCGGGATAACCATCTCTGTGGGGATAACTGCGTCAGCTCCAAATACTAATGAGAAAGGAGTCTGACCAGTAGCATTCTTTGAAGTGGTCCTATCTGCCCAAAGAACAAAATGTAGTTCCTCGGCCCACTTTCCTTTCTTAGACCCCAACTTTTACTTCAGTTTATTGATAATGATTTTGCTGCTTGATTCAGCCTGTCCATTAGCCTGAGGGTGGACATGTGTTGATGTGATCATCTTGATTCCCCAACTGGCACATAAGTTAGTTGTTCTCTTGCCGATGAATTGCGAGCCATTGTCACACACTATCTCTGCCGGGATCCCAAATCTTCTCAGGATATTGCGCTTGATGAATGAGATAACTTCTTTTTCTTTGACTTGAACAAAGGCTTCTGCTTCGATCCACTTTGAGAAATAATCTGTCATAGCCAACATAAAGACTTTTCCTCCTGGAGCTCTTGGTAGTTTCCCCACGATATCCATTCCCCGCTTCATGAAAGACCAAGGGGATATAATAGGATATAATGGTTCTGCTGGCTGGTGCAAAATGTTGCTATGTCTCTGGCATGCATCACATTTTTGCGAATAATTCATAGCATCCCTCTTCATCGTTGGCCAGAAATACCCCGTCCTCAGGATTTTGGAGAATAGTGCTCTGCCTCCAGTGTGATTCCCACAATCTCCATCATGGATATCTTGAAGAACTTCTTGAGCTTCTGCCTTCTCCAAGCACCTAAGATATGGTCCTGCAAGAGATTTTCTGTATAATATATCATTCATTATAGTATATGGGATTACCTTTGTGCAAAAAGCTCTTGGGTTTTCATCCTTAGGGATAACCCCATCCTGAATATATTACTTGATTGGGATAATCCAAGAACTTTCATTATCCTTAGGATTCGTGACTCCCATATCTCTACCATCTTCTGATATTTCATTGACACCTTGTTCTTCTATTGCTGGGCTCAAGATATGTACGATAGGGATCTTGACACCTTTTGGTATCCTGAAGGATGAAGCTAAATATGCTAGGGTTTCTGCTTCAACATTCTCTTCCCTAGGTACCTGCGAAATATCAAACATTTCGAAACACTTTGCTAGATTCTCAACTAGCTCTAGGTATTTCATTAGTCTTTGTCCTCTAACAGTGTATGAACCATTAAAATGATAAGTTAATAATAATGAATCAACATATACTTGAATAAACCTGATTTTCATGTCGATTGCTAATTGTAATCCTGCTATCAAAGCTTCATATTCTGCCTCATTATTTGTGGCTTGAAATCTGCAGGATATGGATTGAGGTATAATGTCCCCCTATGGCGATTTCAGCAAAATCCCGAGACCTGTCCCTCTAACATTTCAAGCACCATCAGTATATAGAGTCCACTTATTTTTGGTTTCTTCGAGTTGTTGGACTTCCAAGTCTGCTTTTACTTTAAGTTCACTGGTGAAATCAGCCACAAAGTCTGCTAATGCCTGGGATTTGATAGCAGTCCTAGGTTCATATGTTATATCATATGCACTTAGCTTTACTGCCCAATTTGCCATTCTACTTGACATTTCTGGTTTTCTCAAAACAGACTTAATAGAATAATTAGTTTTAACACATATAGGGTGAGTTTCAAAATAATGTCTAAGTTTAGTAGATGCCATAATAAGTGCTAAAATTAATTTCTCAAGATAAGAATACCTGGTTTCAGCATCCAAAAGACTTTTACTTACATAATATATTGGATGTTGTTGACCTTCGAGATCCTTAGCCAAAACTGCACTTATAGCATTATTTGATACAACAAGATATAGAGGATTCACCTTCCTCGGGTTTTACCAGTAGAGGAGCAGAAGAAAGATAAGCTTTTAAGGATGATAAAGCTTCCTCATGCTTACTGGTCCACTCGAACCTCTTAGTTTTCTTCAGGATATCGTAAAATTCTTTGCACTTTTCTGAGGATTTGGATATGAATCTGTTGAGCGCCGCTAGCCGGTCAGCCTTTGAACATCCTTAACTGATTATGGGGATTTCAGATTCAGGATAGCTTGTATATGTTCCGGACTTGCCTCTATCCCCCTTTTGGTAACCATGTATCCCAAGAATTTTCCAGCCTTCACTCCGAAATGGCATTTCGAATTATTCAGCTTCATGCTGTATTTGTCGAGGATATCAAATGATGTCATGAGGTCTTGAAGGTGATCTTCAGCTTTCTTAGACTTCACCACCATATCGTCAATATAGACCTCCATCGTGTCCCCCAGTTGCTCTTTGAATATCATGTTAACTAACCTCTGATAGGTTGCACCTGCATTTCTAAGTCCAAAGGGCATAGCAATATAAAAATAAATACCTGTGGGGTCATGAAGGCCGTATCTTCTTGATATGAGGGCTCCATCTGGATTTGCTGAAATCTTGAGGATGCGTCCATAAATGTTAGCATCTCGTGGCCAGCTGTAGCATCCACCATTGAATCGATGTGTGGTAGAGGGAATGGATCTTTAGGACAAGCCTTATTCAAGTCTGTGAAGTCTACACAAACTCTCCATTTGCCATTCTTTTTCTGTACAACCACCACATTTGCTAACCATCTGGGATATTGAACTTCCCTAATCATATTTGCCTTCAAGAGTCTTTCTACTTCCTCTTGAATGATTATGTTTCTTTCAGGTGCAAACTTTCTTCTCTTTTGATGGATTGTCCTGAAAGAGTTATCAATTCCATGTTTATGTGTTATAATATTTTTGGAAATACCTGTTATATCTTCATGTTTCCATGCGAATGTTGACAGCCTTGTACTGAGGAAATCGAGCAGATTTGACTCAATATCCTCAGGAATGCTCGTTCCTATCAGCACTTTGACTTCAGGATCCTCGGGATAAAGAGGTACTTCTTTAATTTCTTTTTCCCTGGCCTCCATCACGCCTCGTGCTAGCTTCTGTAATTGCTACGCCTGCTGGGGTTTGGCAGTACACTTCATGGAAGAGGTGTAGAAATTCTTTGCGTCTTGTTGGTCACTGATGATTTTGATAACTCCCCACGGACTTGGGAGTTTCACACATTGGTGATAAGTGGAGGGAACTGCTTTCATCTCGTGTATCCAGGGCCTGCCTAATATAATATTGCAACAAGATAAACAGTCAATAACACAAAATTTTTGCATTTTATTTACCCCTTCGACATATATTGGGAGCTTAATCTCCCCAATTGTGTTCTTAGTTTATACACTTAATCCAACCAATACTGAGGAACTGGGGACGATCTCATCCTCAGGAATATCCATCTTTTTCAGCACGTCTAATTGAATAATGTTGACAGAGCTTCCGCCATCTATGAGGATCCTGCGAACATAATGGTTAGCCACATATAAAGTTATTACCAAACTATCATGATGAGGATCTTGAACATCGACTCTATCACTTTCATCGAAGGATATAATCCTCTCTTGAGTGAGAATAGATGTCTTTGTTGGCCTGTCAGCCACTTCTAACTTTCTTTGGTCGGCATTTCTCTTTGCAGCAGAATAAGAGGTTCCACAGATGTCGGATCCTCCGGATATGAACATGATTGTTCTCGCATCTGTTGGTGGAGGAGTCGGCTTTTCAGGAATTTTCTTGGGATCCTGCTCTCTTCCTTTCTTATTGCCAAGTAGCTCTTTCAAGTGGCCCTTGCTGAGAAGATAGCTGATTTCCCTTCTGAGTGCGATGCAATCATCAGTCAAATGCCCAAAGTCTTCGTGGAAGGCACACCATTTTGATTTATCTTTCCAAGCTGCTGGTCTCTCCGTTTTCCTTGGCCACCTGGCTTTCTCACCTAAATCCTGCATGGCCCACATTAATCCACCAATATGAATAGAAAAACAATATTCAGAGATCTTAGGATATTCTTCATCATTTTCCTCATCTACTGCATTAATCCTGGGGTTATCAGGCTTATAGTAAGGCTTTGCTCAATATGATTTTCCCGGGGATTCGGATTTCCTGTTCGTCTGGTCATACTTCGGGGTATCGGTCTTAGAGTTTTTCTTGTCGTCTTCTAGCCTGATAAACCTCAGAGCCCTGCTTCTTGCTTCGTCTAATGACCTGCATGGAGTCATAACGAGATCATCATAGAAAGATGAGCCTTTTTCTAACCCCAACTTGAGAGCTTCCACTGCTGAAGCTGGGTTCAGATTCGGGATTTCCAGCGACTCCTTACTAAACCTGGTAATAAAATCTCTCAAGGATTCCCCAGGATTCTGGGTAACCCTATAAAGATCACCTGTCATTTTCTCAAAAGTTCTATCAGTAGCCATTTCATGGCTGCTCCAGTCAAGGTAGACCCAAACCCTTTGCGAAGACATGCCTATTTGATTTCCATAGGGATTGGATTGATCTCCATACGTTCTCTATATTGTGCGACGTGTTCCTCAGGATCCGTTGATCCATCATATAGTTTCATATTTGGGATCTGTACGTCGCTAATTGATGGCACAAACCGGGATATCCTGTGACTATCAGTGGGGACTTCAACTATGGGATAGATTACGCCGGGGACATTCGATATCATGTCCTTAAGTTTTTGTAATTCTCGGGCTAAAATCGAACTTATGCCTGCATCCTGCAAAAATCCTTGATTAGCATTAAAAGGAATCGCATTGAAAGAGTTACCCTGATTAATATTCTGAGGAGCGGTCTGGGTGTTGTAGCTAGTATTCCCAAACATAGTATTTCCTGGGTAGGTAAGCGGAGCAGTTGGAGTGTTAGCCTGCATCAGGATAAAGTCTCCCTGGTCTGCAGAGGATCCTGAGGTCTGCTGAGCTTGAGCTAATCCTGAAGATACCGTCTGCTGATAAAGACCAGCCTGATGGAACAATCCTGAGGATCCGGATTGTTGAAACAATCCTGAGGACCCAGACCTTTGGAACAATCCAGAGGGTCCTCCCGGCTGCGACGATCCTGAGGATCCTGCATGTTGAAAAGGCCCAGCAAATGACGCATACGGGTATCCTTGAGATCCAGATAAGTGCAACCCCGCAGACCCCAAATGCTGGAAAGATGTGGGTCCAGAGTTGTACGTCGTGGTTGGTTCTGGATACACCAATCCTGAGGATCCTGAAGGAGTGAAATCCAGAGATCTCAGGATTAGTGGTGTGAATTCTTCCGCCGGCTTCTTGGCTTTCTTGAAATCTTCTAGTTCCCTCACGAGCATCTGGTTGGTCTTGTTCTAGCGATCCATCTGTTCTTGTAGCCGTCTGTACAGAGATAGAAGGTCGTTGTTGGAAACCATGATGGGATCCTGGGAAGATGGTTTCGATCCCGAGAACACAGGAGTAGCAGTCTTCTTTTGGACGTTATCAGGCTTCTTTGGGATACCACCAGTAGGAGGAGGCATGGGCGGCCTCGCTGAGGATTCTGAGGCTGCGGCAGAAGATGAAACAATCTTGGGTTGTGAATATATGTTGTGGATATTGAGAGTAGGGTTTAGTTTGAGAGTGAATAATGATCAAAGCACTGTTTGCCCCACGGTGGGCGCCAAATTGTTTCGGTCAAAATTTGACAAAGCAACTTTTGATCAAATTAGTGCATGAGGTGAAGTGCTTAATGATTGTAAGATTGAACACAACGATATGATTATGAGGGAAAAAAACCCTTGATTATGATAATCTTCGTTTCGGTCAAGAGTTTACAACGTAATCTTTAGTCGAATCTCTTTGGTTAAAGATTATGAACTTAACTTTTGGTCGAATTAACGCTTGATTATTATGATCTCCGGCACAAAAAACCCCGGACGGAGAAAACTATCACCGTCGGTATTATTAATAATAAAACCGGTGATTACAAAGGTTGGAGCTGATAAGTGATCGTGAGCTAAGTGATACAATGAGTACTAGTGCTAAACAAGTGAGTTGTGTGTGTTCTAATGATATTATCAGCTCATATTTATAATAAAAGGTTACAACTGTTATCGCGGGAAATCCGCCTTTGTCTTTAATAAAAACGTTTCTTGCTTTAATCTCGTGGTTTAATGGTTTTAAATGCGAAGTTATGTCTTGGACTTGGTCTCTTAGCCGTTACTTTTCACGTCTTTGACCGATTCTTTAAGGAGTCACTTGTCAAACGTAGTCTCATCTACGAAATAACTTCAAATACTCGAGGATAATACAACAGTTAGCAATTATCGGGGATACCGAATATTGAAAACCTGTTAGTAAATCCAGGATCCTTAAACATAGAAATGATTCCTGACAATAATAGAGTTCTTCCACGTGCTAATATTAACTATAAATGCGAGATTTCAGCTTACAGTCAATATTTGACCGTTAACCATTAATTGGCCTTTACTCCTATCGGTTATAACACATTTGACGTGTTTTCTTCAACCACTAACCGTGTATTTCGCATGGACTAAATCAACAATTAATATCTGCAATTATAAATCAACACCAAGAGAGAAATATCTATTTATTAGTATTAATACTCAGGATACTAAACTTATTCGAGAATCCTGAACATATTCGGGATCCTGAGCATAGATCCGACTATAAAATTTGGGCCTAACAAGTACTTGCATACCCCTTTTTTCCATCTTTCGTTTTGGGGTGACATTTCATACTTATCAAACTAAATGCTTTATATACTTGAATCTTAAACCCACAAACGTGATTGTATACCTTACTTGAATAATTTCTCGATTTGGTGTTCTATGCTTACATGCTTATATGCTTATGTGTTTATCGCTTTTGGATGGTGGAACTATAAATCCTATACCATTTGGCAACCCCTCATGGCAAGGTGTCGTTAACGTAATGCAATTAACGATAACTATTAAATCCTAGACTACTTGGCAACCCCTTGTAGCTAGGTGGTGCTAATGTGTTTAGCAACTGTCTATAAAATCCTAAACTATTTGGCAACCCCTTATAGTTGGGTGTCGCTAACTTGTTAGCGATAAAGATTTTATCCAAGTTTATAGCTTTTATTTATTGTTTTGTATACAAGTTTTGTGACTCTTTATTACTATATACTTATATGCTCAAACTTATGAATTGCTCACCAACCTTTGTGTTGACAAACTTTATTTTTATGAAATGTTACAGGTTTGACTTTTGTTGGCTCGAGGACTTGAAGAAAACGTTACCAAGACTATTAGGGTATTAGTAAAACGAATAATATAACTGTTACTTGTATTCAATTTTTTCGTGTGAACGAGATGCGTTGATTACTGATTTGTTGAAATAAAATGAGTTGAATAAATATTGTCACTTTAAATAGTGTCTTGTGTATTTGTCCAATCACGTTACACCCCGACATGTTCCGCCGGCTTTGGTCGGGGTGTGACACTATAATATATGCGAAGGTTAAATGGTTGCATACCCTAATAATATATGCAAAGGATAAAGGGTTGCATACCCTAATAATATATGCGAAGGATAAAGGGTTGCATTTCCTAATAATATATGTGAAGGTTATAGGGCGTAATGCTCTTTAAACGTAATGTACATATATGAAAGAAAGAAAGTATGAAGGTAAGTAAGTATTATAAACGAAAGTATGAAAGTATGAAGTGTGTAAGAAAGTATGTAATTATGAATGTGTGGTATGTTGTATGATTAACTAGAACTCACTCAGCGTAACTAACTTTTAGTATGCACGCAGGTGAGTAGGATGAGACAGCTGGCTTGAGCGGAGGACACATGGTAGAAGAATAAGAGGCTAGCATCTAAAGACTCAAGATGCTTTATGTTTAAATGTTTTGATTTTGAAAGACAAGATGTTTAATTAAGACAAGTTATGAATTAATATGTAATGTTTTATGAAAGTTTTAATATTCCGCGAATGTTTTAATTAACTATGATGTTTAGAACTGTGTTTATGAGTAAATCCAACGTACAAAGTAGGGCACCGGTAAAGGGGCATTTCACTTTGTGATTTTTGTATTGTCAGGTACAAGATCGCAATCGCATCCGGATTCGCAATCGCACTTGGAATCGAAATCGCATTTGGAATTGCATTCACATTCGCTTCCATTTCACAATCTCATCCTTTCTGAATCCCATCCTGATTGCAAAGTTTCCAGAATTGAAAAGTTTCCAGAATCACGTCAACTTTTCAATTGCATTATTGTTTATTACGATTTCGATTCACCATACTTAGAAAATTTTAGAGTTTTCTGATTTCAAGACTGTTTTGCTTTGGTGATTTCTGATTACTTTAAAGATGGCTTCTAATTCGGAGATGTTGTTGAAGAGTTAATTTTTGTTTGAAAATGAATCCAGAACCTCTAACAAACCACCTCGACTCTTGAGCTTTGAGAGCAATTTTGAAGATTGGAAATGGAGGTTTAAAAACTTTATTAGAACAAACGACTATAGGATGATAAATTCTATTGAAAATGGACCTCATAGACCTACAACTGTGACTGAAGAAATTACTGAGCCCCCAGGCTCTCACATAAACTTATCTTCAAAGAATGCTTGAAGATCAAAAGGCCTACGGTTATCTCAGCATCTGTTTATCCACCACAATCGCTCAAGGCATTAGAGAATGCACAACTGCAAAGCAAATTTGGGATGCCTTCGGATAAGTTTGAAGGAAACTTGGATATGAGGGAAAGCAGAAAAGAGATGTTGAACGGGGAATTCAATATGTTTAATCATGGTTAAGGCAAAACTGTTGCATCACTCATTAGTAGATTTGAAGCTTTGAATACAAGAATAAGGAGTGCTGGTATTATTCGAGGGGCATGCCTTTTTGTTTGATTTCATTTTCCTTGACATGGAGATTATAGGTCTATAATTTATCTTTGTCACTATACTAGCGATTTTGCTGTTGGGAACTCGGTTAGGTTTCTTGCAAGGTTCGGTTCAATATTTTGAACAAGCCACGAGAAGACAACTAAATCAACTTGTTCTCATTTCTCATATTTCTCATCGGTTTGATCTGGTGGGTTTGTGGATAAATGACTCAACATCATCATCATCATCATCATCATCATCATCATCATCATCATCATTGTACTAAGTATATCCCACTAATAGCAAAGCTATGGTAGGGTCTGAGGAGGGTAAGATGTAGACATCCTTACCTCTACCCTTTAGGAATAGAGAGGCTGCTTCCGGTGAGACCCCCGGCTCGATAGTAGTTTTGCATCAAGCCTTGGACATAAGGCACATAACACTCGACCATCACAACTTGAATCATCCGAGTCCATAAGGCATAATTCTGGCTGTTGAGTGTAAGGTTTATCTTCACGCTATTTGATACTTTGTTTCGGGTTTTGGTTTTAGGAGTTGAGACTATGTTTGAGAAGGTTTGCAATATGGACCAAAAGTTCATTTGTGTTATGTGGACTACCATCTTCGGACATGGCAGGTTGCGAAGGTGTTTAACAAGGAAAAAACAGATAAAAGGAATGTCATATCCCTTGATTCCAGCCTCTAACGTTCTAATCTTTGCTGTACACATCTTCTGTTTTGGGAAAATGATGGTAACCTGATCCTCTGAAATCTTTATTATAATTCATCTTATTTTCTAAAAATAACATTTGGTTAGAGACTTATCTTGGGTTGTTGTTTTCTTGTCACCGAGGAAGGGTGATAAGTCCCCGTTTTGGTTCGGTTTCAGTGAAGCCATTGGAGACGGGTCGGTGTGTGGCTGTACAACAAAATCAAACACAAGGCATAAACGATAAAGCATAGAAAACGAGTGATTCCGGTAAACGTCTTTCATTAATCAAATGATTACACAATTTTCTCCACCTTGGGCGAGCTCATCCAGGTGCGGCGGCTCACAATACATAAATGACCGACACTTACAAATGAAGTCTAGTATTCTATTTATAGACCTTTGATAATAATACTGCGACATTATAAAGCTGCCAACGACATTGCTAATGTCGCAGCTAATGCTGCATATTATCATTAGCATTCAGTAACACTAACTAATGTCTTTATTAATGTCACATATTAAAGAAACAATCTTTTATGGACAACAATGACACTGTAATGTCGCAGTTCATCTTAACGACATTATGCAGTGTCGCAGTGCATCTTAACAGATAATCTAATTGATAATATCATCCTACAATTAATTACATGATCTATGACATCATCTTCAAATCTTCAAAATCGAGCAAGCAGCTTGATAATCCGCAGCATTCCATGTCAGCAAACAGTGTGTGGTTTAACTAATAACCTTGAAGTTCTTGTTGATGTACTCCCCCTCAAATGTAGCCCATCCTATATTTGATCAATCAAATCCCAGTATCTCTCGATTGAGGATAATAAATGTAATAGGTAAATGATAAAGGGTAGAACATCTAACTATTAACACCCGAATCAGCAATAAAACATGACACTCTTCACGCTTTCATGTATCACTGTGGGTGGATAATGCATAATGGCAAAGTGAATCTTTTACTAAACAATCTTCTAGCAAGGCAAAAAGGTGTACAAACCACAAAAATTAGTTGGTTATGCACCCAAACCTTTCTCCTATCATCATTCATCATGTTGATCCAGTTGAAGATACATTTAATCAGAATAACAGCAAAAACTGAGAACTAGAACCGTAACCTTTAATTGGAACATCTTCAGACTGACATATGATCTTAAGCTGTTGTGGATTATACTTGTTGAGGCTAGATGTAACAGTTTTTTCGGATGACAAACACACTATAAAAAAATTGGTCTAAGGCAACCTTTATTTCACAAAAAAAGTTGCATTAGGTGAAGTTGTTTTAGATCTAGTGCAACCTTTTTATTAGATAACGCAACTGTTTCTTTCAAATGCAACACTTTTAAAGGTTGCATTTGAAAGAAACAGTTGCATTATCTAATAAAAAGGTTGCATTAGGCCTAATACAACTTCACCTAATGCAGCTTTTTTGTGAAATAAAGGTTGCTTAAGGCCAATTTTTTTGTAGTGACAAGAAGACACGTGGCGAGATTTTAGAGCTCGTTGTCTTTCATCGCGGCTGATGTGCTTCCTTATTGATGGCCATTTTGGGTATTAAGTGTAAGGGATAGCCAAAGTTAAAAAATGGTTGGTCAAAATGGTTATTTTGGGGATTTTTCCCAATTTTAATACCCACTAGTGCTAAACAGCAAAAGCGTTTCGATTGATCAAAAAATTAAACCATAGAGCACGGTGTAATTAATTGTTATAAGATTGAGATAGTAACATTTTCTTAAATTATTAGGGACCATATATCACAGTGACAGTACCAGTTAAACATTACAGTTAGATGTCCACTCCTTAAATAATTCATTACCTTAACCACAAGGCGTCCTTGATCAACGCCCATATGCCGGTCCATACATTCTCTTGTCTACATGACTTTCAATCAATTTGTATTGCTTTCTGTTATTAAATATCACTAGGAATATAATATGCTAAATCATCAGTTGCTGAGAGCAAAGCAGGATCTCAAATGTCGATGGACGGAGCAGCCACATTTCTGTTTGGCTTACTCTTTGTTCTCAAAAGCTATGCTGCTGAACTCCACACCATTTCAGATTCAAGTTTTCTGACAGATGGAGACACGTTGGTCTCAGCCTGCTGGAATTTTCGAATTGGGATTTTTTAAACCAGGTGGCCCTGAGAATAGATATCTCGGTATCTGGTATAAGAATATCTCTGTTAAAACGGTAGTTTGGGTTGCAAACAGAGACCTCCCGGTCCCTGGTGCATCACCGCTTGTGTTAAAGATCGCTGACCAAGGAATTCTCGGCCTCTTCAACAACATCAGCATGATTTGGTCATCTAACACAACAACACTAGTGAATGTGACCGCAAAGCTTCAGGATAACGGAAATCTAGTTATGATTGGCCAAGACAGTGAGGTTATCTGGCAGAGTTTTGATTACCCAACCGACACTCTTCTACCTGGCATGAAGTTAGGGAGAGACTTATTAAGGGGAAAGGAATGGCATCTATCATCATGGAAGAGTAGTCAAGATCCAGCTTCTGGTGAATGGACGTGGGGTGCTGAGAAACTCGGTTATCCTGAAAGCAAACTAAAACAAAGGGGCTTGGTCAAATTCCGGGGTAGACCATGGGGATCAGATCTGCGATTTATGTCGACGATGTGATTATTAATTGAAGAGGTATGTACCCGCCTCAACATCGAGCGGGGCGGGTCAACCCACAAGATATATACAAGACATTAGAAATCAAAGATATTATCAAGGCACAAAGCCAAAACTTATGCGCACAGCGCATATCGCATATGCTCAAGCATCACATGCTTACACATATCACATATGCTCAAGCATCACATGCTTACACATATCACATATGCTCAAGCATCACATATGCTCATGCATCACATATGCTCGCGCGTATCACATGCTCACGCATCATATATGCTTATGCATATCACATCGTGCGTGGCGCATCCGCGCGCGGCGCATATCACATACTCGCGCATCATACATGCCCACCCATATCACAGTTGCGCATGGCGCAGCTGCGCGTGGGGCATCCGCGCGTGACGTGTATTACATGCTTGTGCGTATCACATCTGCGCATGAAATATCTGCGCGTGAGAATAAAGAGAAGACCTCGCGCATCCTCAGGATGGGCGCATATCACACATGCACATAATCAACCTCGTCCTTATCCAAATCAGGATTAGGGCAACCTTGATTGTGCACGTCAGACAACCTTCCAGAAGGCATCTTTTTAAGGAATAAGGATATGCTGTTGTTGACAGCTGCTAAATGAAAGGTGGACAGCTCAGCATGACTCATGGGTTACCACGTGATTATAACCAATGAAAAAGCACCAGGTGTCTCCAAGGACACGTGGCGCAAATCGATTGGAGGAGGCCAACAAAACCCTAATTTGGTCCCAGCTCAATCAGTGGAAACCCTAGCACTATAAATACAGCATCAACTCCACAAGGAAAGATATACAAAAATACAGTCACACAATCATACAGTATTCAGCTATTAAGCAATACTCTCCAGATTCCCTTACTCTCACATTATTATCTTCTCCTACATATACTTATTCTCACGCCGGAGGGTTACCCCAAAGAGGACCCCTCTGTCCCTTTCTGAGGGTAAGTTAACGGCGTTGTTCATTTTGTAGGTGGAAGAACACAGATCCAGAAGTACCATCGGTGAAATAGTACAATCAAAACCCGAGGAAAGTAGATCTGCTACCAGTGAGTAGATCCACGTTTCTTCATTGGCGCCATCCACTGTTACAAACGGCAATCAGATCTCATCAGATCTACATAAAAAAAATCAATCACCATGGTTTCTGGCGTTCGTAACGCTGATCAAGCTCTGGAGGATATTGAACGTGAGGGTGTCAATGAGGGACAGCGGTTTCTGAGGGTGCCGCGTGATTCTACCCGCACCACCAGTAACCGTCCCTTCATCACAACCCCTCACGGCATGACTGAAACTCCTCCAGACGATCTCACGTTACAAAATCTTGCCGGCGCGAAACTGAAAGGACCAATGGGTCCAGAAGAAGAAACAATTGATCCGAATGAATGGCTCATAAACGAGCAGCGGCGTCTAATGGAAAAGTACAATGAAATGGTCAAACAGAAAAAGCTAGCCGACCAAACACAAAGGCAAGCGTTTGATAAGCAGACTACAAAAAGGCCGCGCGCGCCGGAAGACGGACATTCTGTTCACACTGCACACACTGAGTTCAGTGATGAAGAAGTGCATAGCATGAGGAAGACGCGAGATACTCATGCAGGAGGCTCACAACTCCGCGCGCCTGTGAACATGGCGCCTGGAGCCAGAGCAGATCTGGATCTGCACATGCCGTACAGCCCGCCAGTGAGGGGGCAAGTGGACGTAACCACGCCGTACAGGCCGGCCATCTTAGTGAAGCACTCAAAATTTACTGAGCGCATCGCTAAGGCCCCCATCCAGCACAAGACCAAGATGCCAAGTGGTCTGGGCAAATATGATGGCACAACAGATCCAGATGACTTTTTGCAAGGTTTCTATAACACGGGAAACCTAGAGAGCTGGACGATGCCAACATGGTGTCACATGTTTGCCCGCTGCCTTACGGGCGCGGCGCGTGTCTGGTTCGAGAGCTTGCCGACTGGGCAAATTGATGGGTTCGAGGAACTATTAGAAAAGTTCCAAGCCCACTTCGTACAGCAGCGCAGACACACGCGCGATCCTGATGACATCATGCACTGCGTGCGCAGGAATGATGAAACGATTGAGGACTACATCACTCGTTTCAATCAGGAGTCTCTGGCAATCGGGGGTATAACTGAGCAACTCCTGCGCGTGGCTTTTATACAAGGCGCGCGCAGTGATCAACTCCGCCGAGCTCTCGTAAGCAGAGATGGTATGCCTACCACTTGGGCAAAACTAATGGAAGCATCGCGAGTCTTCGCGAGAAATGAAAAACAGATTGCCCAAGATAGGGCAAGAGAAAGAGCGCATCAGGCTGAATCACCGCGCAGCAAAGAGAAGAGGGCCAAACAGAACTCTGTATGGTCCAGGTTGCAACCAACAAGTTTTTCTTCCGCAGAAAAGCAAACGCAACCAAGCTCACCCCAGCCCAAAAAGATGTTCGTAATCGCGGGGAGGGTGACAAGAGGGAGGGCGGCAGAGATCCTAGCAGACCTTTGCCAAGAATATTGGTGGATAGCAAGGGGATCCAAACGCCAATATACTATGTGAGTCGGGTGCTGACAGACCCTGAGACGCGCTATTCCATCATGGAAAAGTTAGTTTTGTCACTAACACACGCGTCGCGAAAGCTTCATAGATACTTCAATGGTCATCCTATTGAAGTTCTGACAGGTTACAACATCCAGCAAGTCTTGCGACGCCCCGCGCTCTCCGGAAGGCTGACAAAGTGGGCGCTGGAATTAGGTGAACACACGATCACCTATAAGCCCCGTCCAGCAATAAAGGGTCAAGTTTTAGCGGATTTCATCACGGAAATCCCAGAGGGAAAGATTGAAGAAGCTCAGCGCGAGGTAGACCAAGGGTCCGGCGCAGGCCTCAAACTGGTGGACCCTGATAATCATGAATATACTTATGCTATTAGGTTGGACTTCAAGAGTACCAACAATGAGGCTGAGTATGATGCCCTGCTGGCTGGTCTGCGCATTGCGGCAAGTTTGGAGTTAAAAGGCTAGAGGCCCATGTTGATTCTTACTTGGTAGCTGCACAGGTCAATGGCCTTTATGATGCCAAGGAGAACACAATGCCTCTATATCTAGAGCAGGCGAAAAAGCTCGTTGAGCAGTTTGACTTCTTCAAAATCATACACATCTCGCGCAGCGAAAACAAGGCCGCTGACGCGTTGAGTAAGATGGCATCAACTAATTTTGATCACTTTGGCAAGATGTCAGGGTGGAAGTGATGAGCAACCCGTCAGTGCAAACGCAATCTGTCCTTGTAATTCATACAAACCCCTTCATCCTGGATAACTCCAATAATGGAATTCCTGAAGGAGGGGAAGTTACCGGACGATCGCGCACAGGCGAGAAAGATAAGACACAAGGCGCATAACTATGAACTACTTGATGGTACATTATATCGACGCTCTTATCTTGGACCGCTCATGAAATGCCTGGATGCTGAAGAAGCAAGCTATGTGATTAGGGAGATTCACGAAGGAATCTGCGGAATACACGCTGGCCCGCGCATGGTGGTTGCCAAGGCAATGAGCTCAGGCTACTATTGGCCAGGCATGTACTTGGATGCGCTAAAAGAAATCCAAAAAATGCAAGGCATGTCAGAGCTACGCGCCAAACACCATGCGGCCAAAGAACAACTTGATTCCCAGTGACCTCCGCATGGCCTTTCCACAAATGGGCCATTGATATTGTGGGGCCCCTGCCGCAAGCGCAAGGGCGAGTGAAATTTTTGGTAGTGGCGGTAGACTATTTCACAAAATGGGTTGAGGCCAAGCCACTAGCAAAAATCACAGCTGAGGCGATGAAACAATTTATCTGGAGCCACATCATTTGCCGTTTTGGCCTTCCTATGGAAATTGTGAGCGACAATGGCAAACAATTCACTGACAGGAAGATATCCAGCTGGCTCAAAGAATTGCACATCAACCAAATCTTCACTTCGGTCTACCACCCTCAGGGGAATGGCCAAGTGGAAGCCGCGCGAATCAAAGTTTGTTAAATGGGCTGAAGAAAAGGTTGGAGGGAGAATCCCATTCTTGGGTCGAAGAGTTACCTAATGTCCTGTGGGCGCACAGGACATTAAGCAAAACTAACAATGGTGAATCCCCGTTCAGCCTAACCTATGGGACAGAGGCTATGATCCCAGCAGAAATTGGATGCCCATCCCATAGGGTACTCATGATGAGCAAGACTGATAACGAGCGCGAAAGAAGATTGGACCTCAACTTGCTTGAAGGGCGCAGAGAAGCGGCTATCATCAATGAAGCCAAATACAAGAAAAAGCTGGAAAAATATTATAATCAGCGCGTTAAAGAATGCCACTTCAAGAAAAATGATTTTGTCCTTCGAAACAATGAAGCTAGCCGCGCAATACCCCCAGGAAAAAATGTCCCCCAATTGGGAAGGACCTTATCAAATCTCAGAAGAATTGGGGAAAGGCGCGTACACTTTAAAAGATTTGAATGGAAAAAAGATACCGCGCGCGTGGAACGCAGCACAGCTTAGAAAATGCTTCATGTAAAATTCAAATATGTAATCAAGGATTTTAAGCCATCATGAATGATGATTCGCGCTATCTTTCAATACTTGTTCTATTACCTTTGCATACATGTTTCACACTTCCTTTATTAATTTGGAGCAATATGACAACACTATATTGACTTCAAAACAAAATAAAACGAAGTAAAACATACTTGCGC